>NW_027098398.1:0-120000 GCF_019320115.1 Miscanthus floridulus | reverse complement strand
CGTGGTGTGTGGGCCACTCGACTGAGGTGGTCGGCGGATCCGGTGCGGAGGAGCTCCCTAGCCGCGGTGGTGGGCGGATCCAGCAAGGTGGGAACGGGTTCGTCGGTGGGTTGGGCTGGGAACTTATGGGCTTGCTGGCGGGCTTGAGAATGGGCTCGCCAGTGGGCTCCTGGGTTTTTTTGTTTTTTTAAATGATTTACCGCGGTGGGCATCCTAATGTGCCCGCCGCGGTAAATCGATTAACCGCAGCGGGCAAAGCGGCCCGCCGCAGGAAGGCCACGATTTATCGTGACCTTTACATGGTGGCGGACGCGTTTGCCCACTGCGGGAAAGCAAATTCGTCCACCACGAAAAACATTTCTGGTAGTAGTGAAGCCGGGATGTGAATCCTCCGTTTCACATCACCGACTCATGAGCATGCTTCAGACCTACTACGGCGACTGGGATGCAGCTATGAAGTACGTCTGCGAAGAACACACACCCTCTAGAAGACACCTATTGGAAGACCAGGGTGTGCATCTCCATCAAGGATGAATAGAAAGACGCATATCAGCTGGATTCAAACTATGAGCACCATGCTCACCGTGCTACCATGGAGGACGGCATAGAAGATACAGCCGCTGAAGCTTGCATAGGCCTCAGTGGTCGCTGATTTGAGGATATGAAGAATGACCAATATCGATTCCTCCCTCACCAACACATAGAATTGGGATGGGCAATGATGGACCCGCAGGGCATGGATCCAACCACCCAAGTGTTGGTACACTTTGGCTATGAGTCCGTAGCAAAGATTCGCCGACTGGAGGATCAATTGAAGGCACAACAGAAAACCATCAAGAGACACCGACAGGTGATAGATGAACAAAGGATGTGCCTCAACTTGCCAAAGATGTCCGAGGAGCTTCCCCATAAGTCTCGCCCATAGATGTTGAAGTCCCTTTTATGTAATAAAACTATAGTAGAACGAGTTAAGTTGAGTCTAGTCGAGTCTATTAGTGAGGTGTGAATGTTGGTGTGCTTAGTTGATTTGTTATTATGTTTATGTGTGAGTTGGATCTTTGTAATGAGTGCTGGAACTTTGTGGGCATGTCCGTAAGTTCCATAGTTAAGAATATTAAAGATTGAGTCAATAAATAAATAGTTGGGTTTGTTACATCTTGTTCTCTCGGAATCAGTTTTTTCGGAGCAGTGTGTCTTTATCTCAATGCCAACTAAAATCTACGTGACCTAAAATTATGAAATTTATATGAGAATAACTAGACTTAAATATCTTTCCAATGACACTGGAATCACCCACATATCTGATCTGGTTTGTGAGATATCTCTGTTTCATGTTAAAGTTTCTGTGCAGTCTGTATTCTGGAAACAGTTTCGCTTGTATCCTGTTTCTGTGTAATCTAACGACAGAATCTGGGAACGTGTTCTTCATAAAAGTTGTAGATAATTTCTTAATCTTTCCAACCATATAAAGTACACCTCATTTGGATTTCTTAAACTCGAGATATGACTGTTTTACCGAGCTGCTGATGTTGAGACTCGTCCAGAAAATTTTCAGAATGTATTCTAACATGGAATTTTCTAAATTTTGAATATTTATGTTAGATAGCAGATGTCTGGAAGTGGAAGAGGCCGAGGTCGTGGAGGTGTTCCCCCACATCCACCACCACCACCGCCACCGACTATTGAGCAACTTTTGGTAGTACAGACACAACTCATGCAAACGTTGGTGCAAAATCAGCAGAACCAACAGGTTGGTGCAGCACCCCGTGATAAGCGTGGTGAATTCTTGAAAGGCCGTCCTCCGGTGTTCTCTCATGCCACTGATCCACTGGAAGTAGATGATTGGCTTCGTGCAGTGGAGAAGAAACTCAACATAGCGCAGTGCGATGATCAGCAGAAGGTGTTGTACGCTTCAGGACAGCTCTAGTGAGAAGCACAAGACTTGTGTTAGTCATTCGAGTATGGACGTCCCGCCAATGCTCCTCCTGTCACCTGGCAGGAGTTTAGAGAAAATTTTAGATCTTATCACATACCAGAGGGATTGATAGAGCTCAAGCAGGAGGAATTCAGAGCTCTAATGTAGGGATATATGTCTATGGCTGAGTACCGTGACAAGTTTGCTCAGTTGTCACGTTATGCTCCGAATAAAGTGGCTGATGATGCTGATAAGCAACGCTGCTTTCTCAAGGGTTTGTATGATGGTCTGCAACTCTAGCTTATGTCCAATACCTACCCCAATTTTCAGACGCTGATGAATCGTGCTATTGTTATTGACAACAAGCGCAAGGAGATGGAGGCCAAGAAGAGGAGGCTTTAGGGATAGGCCTCTGGAAGTAATACTCGTCCAAGCACCAATCCTCAGCAAGGCTTCCAGCAGAGGTTCCAAGGACCCCCCAATTAGTGGAATCATGGTTAGTACCCCCAGCACAACCAAAACCAGTAGCAGAATAGTAACCATGTCCTCAGCAGTAGAGTGGTCAGCAAACACCACGACAGGGAGCACCCAACAACACTCCTATGAAGACTAGTGCCCCTAGCACCCCCAACAAGTGTTTCCATTGTGGTAAAGAAGGTCACCTATCCTACAACTGCCCGGAGAAGTCCAACCAGCAAACCCCCCAGAAGCAGAATAGTAACCAGAAGCCCTCAAATTATGGAAAGGTGAATCATGTGTCTACAGAGATGGCACTTGCGAAACCAGAAGTCATGTTCGGTACGTTCAATGTCAACTCGTCCCCTGCCACTGTTCTTTTTTATTCTGGAGCTTCGCATTCAATCATATCACAAGCATTTGTTAGAAATCATAGCATACCATTATGTGCCATGCAAAATCCCATATTAGTGAACTCATCGGGATTCAAAGTTCACCCCATTGTGTTGAGAGCATCTGGTATTGATGTGATTCTAGGTATGGACTGGATGAAGCAACAACAGGCAGTGATTCAGTGTAAGGAGAAGGTAGTTGTTGTGACTGCACCAAATGGGGAAAGAATCAGTGTTGATGTTGTAATACAAGTACAGCCAACAACCATAGTGAACCAGCTTGATGATAGCGTCAATAAGGAGGATCCAGTGGTAGATGAGTTTCCAAATGTGTTCCCCGATGAGTTGTCAGGTATGCCACCTGACTGTGACATCGAGTTTATTATTGAATTATTACCTAGAACTGCACCTATAGCTAAGCGTCCATATAGAATGGGGGTTAATGAACTAGAAGGACTTAAGAAACAAATAAAGGAGTTATAGGAGAAAGGTTTCATTCGTCCTAGTTCATCACCTTGGGGAGCATCGGTTATATTTGTTGACAAGAAGGATGGTACTCAGAAGATGTGTGTTGATTATCGGTCACTCAATGAGGTTACTATCAAGAACAAGTATCCGTTGCCTAGAATTGATGACTTGTTTGATCAGTTGAGAGGTGCTTGTATTTTCTCTAAGATTGATATTCATTCTGGTTACCATCAGCTGAAGATTCATGCAATTGACATACCCAAGACAACTTTTACTACGAGGTATGGTTTGTATGAGTACACCGTTATGTCCTTTGGTTTGACCAATGCACCTGCATACTTTATGTACTTGATGAATAAGGTGTTCATGGAGTTTCTAGATAAGTTTGTGGTGGTATTCATCGATGATATATTGGTATTCTCCAAAACAGAAGAAGAGCATGCTGAACATCTAAGGTTGGTTTTGTAGAAGCTCAGAGAACACAAGTTGTATGCCAAGTGAAGCAAGTGTGAATTCTAGTTGAAGGAAGTTTCTTTCCTAGGCCATGTTGTCTCTAATGGTGGAATCGCAATAGATCCAAGCAAGGTGAAAGATGTATTGAATTGGAAACCACCAACAATGTGGGAGAGATTCGTAGCTTCTTAGGTTTAGCTGGATACTAAAGAAGGTTCATAGAAGGTTTCTCTAAACTTGCCAAGCCTATGACAGCTTTGTTGGAGAAAAATTCCAAGTTTGTGTGGTCCGAGAAGTGCCAGGCTAACTTTGAAGAATTAAAAAGAGATTGACTACCGCCCCAGTGTTGGTTTTACTAGATTTGAATAAGAGTTTTTCGATCTACTATGATGCATCTCATCAAGGTCTTGGATGTGTTCTTATGCAAGAAGGCAGAGTAGTGGCTTATGTTTCCCGACAGTTGAGAAAGCATGAGTTAAATTATCCTACTTATGACTTGGAGCTAGCAGCAGTGGTTCATGCTTTGAAGATATGGAGGCACTATCTTATCGGGCATAAGAGTGACATCTATACTAATCACAAGAGTCTAAAGTACATTTTCACTTAGACATATCTGAATATGAGACAACATCGATGGTTGGAGTTGATTAAAGATTATGATCTGGAGGTACACTATCATCCTAGAAAGGCGAATGTTGTTGTCGATGCTCTTAGCAGGAAGAGTTATGCCAATGAGGTGCAAGTGGCACCTATGTCAAGAGAGCTGTGTGCTGAGTTTGAGCGACTAAATTTGGGCTTTGTCACTAATGCAGTGGAGTTGGTGTTGGAGCCTAAATTGGAGCAAGAAACACGTAAGGGACAGTTACAGGATGCGAAGTTGAAAGAGATAGCGGAAAACATAGTGATTGGTAAGGCACTAGGTTTCCATATGGATGTTAATGAAACTATTTGGTTTGGGAAAAGACTATGTGTGTCTGAGGTAAGGCTATACGAGAGGCAATTCTTCATGAGGCACATGAGTCTGCTTATTCTATTCATCCTGGAAGCACTAAAATGTATTTGGATCTGAAGGAGAAGTATTGGTGGTATGGACTTAAAAGAGATGTTGCTGAATATGTTGCTTTATGTGATACATGTCAGATAGTCAAAGCTGAGCATCAAAGACTTGCAGGATTGCTACAACCAATGAAGATACCTGAGTGAAAGTGGGAAGAAGTTGGTATGGATTTCATTGTTGGGTTACCACATACTCAGAGAGGCTACGATTCAATATGGGTGATAGTGGATCGGTTAACAAAAGTTGCTCACTTCTTACCGGTCAAGACTACTTATAATGGACCGAGGTTAGCTCAGTTATATATGGAGAGGATAGTGTGTCTACATGGAGTTCCCAAGAAAATTATGTCTGATCGAGGTACTCAATTTACATCTCATTTTTGGTAGCAAGTACATAGTTCGTTAGGAACAAAATTGAATTTTAGCACAACATATCATCCCTAGACAGATGGGCAAACTGAGAGGATTAATTAGATATTAGAGGACATCCTGAGAGCTTGTCCATTGCAGTATGGTACAAGTTGGGACAAGAGTTTGCCTTATGCAGAGTTCTCATATAACAACAGTTATCAGAAAAGTCTCAATATGGCACCTTTCGAAGCTTTGTATGGACGAAAGTGTAGAACCCCATTGTTTTGGAATCAAATGGGAGAAACTCAAGTGTTCAGGCTAGATGTTCTAAGAGACGTAGAAGAGCAAGTAAGGATGATTAGAGATAACTTGAGAGTGGCTCAGTCTCGACAGAAGAGTTATGTCGACACTAGGAGAAGAGAATTGGTTTTCGAAGTATGTGATTATGTTTACTTGAAGGTGTCAACTATGAGAAGTGTGATAAGATTTAACATGAAAGGGAAGTTAGCACCAAGGTATATTGGGCCTTTCAAGATTTTAGAGAGACGTGGAGAAGTAGCTTATCAGTTGGAATTGCCTGAGAGTTTGTCAGGTGTGCACGATGTGTTCCATGTGTCTCAACTAAAGATGTGTTTGCATGTACCCGAGGAGCAGATATCGTTAGAAGAGCTTACAGTGAAGGAAGATCTCACTTATGAGGAGTTTCCGATAAGGATTTTAGAGATGGCAGAAAGAGTTACAAGGAGCCAAGTTATAAAGATGTGTAAGGTTCAGTGGAATCGATATACAGAAGATGAGGCTATTTGGGAAAGAGAAGAGGATCTAAGGAAAATATACCCGCAGTTATTTGAGTAAGCATCGTCCAAATCTTGGGGACGAGATTCATTTTTAGGGGGGTAGAATTGTAACACCCTAAAATTTGCATATTTTTGAAATAGGAGAAAATGTTTAATTATGCATTTATGGGGGCATTTGAATTTAGGAAAATAATAAATTTTGTCAAATTAAAATCAAATATAGGTATAAACACATGATGATGCATTTGTGTTGCTGCATGTTGTTTTCTTGTATTGTGTGGTTTGAAATTACATTTCAAAAAGATTTGAATTTGCATTCAAAAATTTGGGTGGGAGTTAGGAAGAGAAATAGAAAAGGAATTCTTCTTCTTCTTTCTTTCTATTTGGCCTATTGGCCCATTTCCTCCCATCGGCCCACTCAGCCTTGTTCCTTCCGTCGGTCCAGCTGGCCATGGCCTTCTTCTTCTCTCCTTCCTGCATGGGCACGCCCCCCCCCCCCCTTTTCTCAGCGCCGGCCCATTTCTTTCCCTCTGCGCGGCTTGCTTTCCCTCCCACGCCCCGTCGCTCCACACGGCCCAGCTCCGTCCGGCCCAAGTCTATGATGCCGCCCTGCGCTCCTCTTTCCCTCCTACCAGCTGACGTCCTGGGCCTAGCCGTTAGGCACCTTCTTCTCCCTCGTGTCGTGTACCAGTCGGACACCGTGCCGACGCCACCGTGTCCTCTCTTGCTACGCTGTGGGCGCCGTGCCTCTCAAGAAATCTCCGCCTCATAAATAGCCGACCGGTCCCGCTCCGCCTTCTTATCCCTCTTTGCAGCAAGCTTTCTGCCCACACAAGCCCACAGCCGCGCCTCGCCCTAGCGCCACCACGAGAGTCACCGTTCGTCAAACGCCGCGCCGCCGTCATTGCTCCCCGCTTGCCTCTTTCAGTTCTGGTGAGATCCCCATCCCCTCCTCTCTCTCTCCTAGTGCTTCACTTTCATTGAACCGAGCACTGTAGGCCAAAAGCCGAAGCTCCAGTGAGCTAGCCATGGCGCCGCCACGGTCAATCTCACCGCCGGCCCTGTTCTGGCAACATTTTTTTTCCACTGCTAGATCCAATCTCGGCCATCCATCTCTAATCCGGCAGCCCAGGATGAAAGATACCCCTTCGTTATGGAACTTTGCATAAGAGCCCTTATAATTATTTCAGTATTAACCCGTCGTCCCTAGGGCTTTTCCAGATTCCGTTTTCTTTTTTTGAAAGCGTATTTTGGTTCGGTTAGATTGAAAATACGTTTTCATCTATTTACAGTTTTGCCACTCAACTTGTTTTAGCCATAAAATCTCTGTTTTAACTCCGATTTGATCCGTTCAAGTTGCGTTAGGCTCATAATTAAGTAATCTACATGTTTATAATACTGTTAAGTAGGTTTTCAACTTTTAAAATTTGAGGTTAGATTTAATCTATTATTTTACTATAGGAAATCTTGTTTAATTCATAACTTCTTTGTTTTAGCTCCGATTTTTGTGATATTCGCGTCTGTGTGTTCGTAGTGAGACATAGATTCATTTCCAAACTTTTCATCTTGATTTTATGCTGTTGGTGTACTATTCTAATCTATAGCTTTGTTTGCTTTGCATGATTGCTCCTGGATGCTTGTATGTTGCTGTGTTATCGAGTATAGACGCTAAGCAATTCGTGGGAGATCAAGGGTATGACTTTGAAAAGCAGGGCCAGCAGGAGTACTTTGCTCAAGGCAAGTATAGCATGGGATCATCCTTGTTTCTTATTCACTTTAATCCATTAAATTCATGTTGCATGTGTCACCTTGATAGGGATTCCCTAGAATTAAACTTTTACCTTGTTACCTATGGGTTATGCATTGGGTAGCTTTGCTAGTGCTCAATTAAACCATAATCTTGTAACTTGACTAATGCTATATGCAATAAACATTAAAATATGACTTTTTAGCAACTTGGAAAGAGGGGGCTAGAGTATTTAGCTACTTTCTAAATGCTTCAGATTCCTCTCCCTAAGGACTTATCTATAAGTGATCATCTGGGACTTACAGTAAAGCTGTGAGGGCTACATGGCTCTGGCTTTAGCTCAGTATGAGGACCTTTTCTAGCTTGTTAGAGGTTACCTTATTAGTGCAAGAGGGGTGTGTTCTAGGTTGGATATAGTGCGGCCTCTGTCCGTCAGTGTATAGGCTGCGTGTCATTGTGCCTATCGGAAGGGGAGCTCTACATTTCCAGGCCACAGAAACCTAGCGGCCCTAACTTGTTAGACGAACCTTTGAAAGGCTTCATAGTGACCCCTACCTGCTCACCTTGGAAGTGTTTTGGGAGTTATAAACCCGGGCATATGGGTATCACGACTCATAGTGAAAGTGTACAACCTCTGCAAAGTGTAAAACTGGTATATCAGTTGTGCTCATGTTCACGAGCGGCCTTGGAACCCTTACGGAATAGATGAACACTAAGGATTATTTGTTTATGCTATTCATTATTCATGTTTACATTTGATCATGTGTTTTGCATTAGGAATTGAAACAACTTGTTGCTACTCTTAAGCTAAAATTGTGACAACTAAAAGCTGAATGTTCTTAAACCTGTTTCAAGCCTTTTGAGCCTCATGAACCCCATGTTACACTTGTTGAGTACGACATGTACTTGCGCTTGTTTATTTTCATTATTTGGATAAAAATCCTGATGGGTAACAGATGGTTTTGGGTATGATGATTTTCCTGAGGACTTCTAGACTTGTGGTCAACCAGTCGACGTCCCTGTGAAATGGAGCTTCCACGAGAGATCTTTTATTTATTTCTGCTACATTTATGTGATAACTCTGTCTTATTCGTGATGTAATAAACACTTGTGATAATACTATTTTATTATTTGTCAGCTTATGTGTGTGACTGATCTTTGGGCGCACATAAGATTTTGCATCCCATTTTATCCTTAAAATTGGGTGTCACAACGGTTCTACTGTTATAACCATTTGACTAAGTTAAGATTTGATGATTGTGTTCATAGTGAATGCAAAAAATCAGTGTCAGCTAGTGGGAGAAATCTTGGAGAGATATGGGCTTAGTTTTCTGTATCAATGATTCAAGAAGACATAAATATCTCACTTTGTGCCATAAGTCATTAGTATGCCTCCATTTTAATTACTACATTTTCTATTGGATTTTCAAGAGTCAATTAGTATGCCACAACAGATATATGTAGCAAGCATTAGTTGATCTGTAAGCACATAAGTAAACCTCTATTGTTATAAAACTGCTTGTGATCCATGATAAATCTATAAGATGATCACATCAGAAGAGGAAGTTTGTTATTCTAAACTAGGCTATTTCATGAGCTTAAGTAACTCCAAAAATATATATAATGCGTGGGTGCTAATAAGTTTGAAGTCAAAACAGTAGGCTTTCAAAGGGTCTACATTTCTAAGCGTGACTTCAAAAGGAGTTTTGAAAGAGATTAAAACTAAGCTTATAGCCCACTATGGTTTAGAATTTGATTAAGTGGACAATTATGTTTATAAAAAAAGGTGGAAAAGTTTATTGTCCAAATACTCTACATGGGTGAAGTTAAGTTAATACGTGGCAATAGGAATGTCACATAAGAGTTTTCCACTCGCCCAAATTTTTAAATATGACATATTTTGGTGAAGCCTCTGAGTTTTTCAATATTAAGATACACCATACAGGACCAAATGAGTACTAGGATTATCACGAAAAGCATATCAAGTATATGCATACATGATTGAGTTTGAAATGCCATGCCTATCTATTCGCATAATGCAGATTGCATAATGCATCAAGTTTAAGTATCCTAAATATTCTAAGAATAAATTAGTAACAGTTGAAGAGGAAGACGTTGCATATGCTTCAGCTGTCATTAACTTTAAGAATGCTCAAAGTCAATACTTGTCTAGACTTGGCATTGGGATACACTACGCTAGATTTGCACATCACTGCCGGCATCATCACTGCTGGATTTGTGAGAATTGGCAGTGATGTACCTTCACTGTCGGTTATGAGCTTCAAAATGAAAAAATGATTGGGGCTGGGCTAAAACCGGCAGTAAAGGACCACATCACTGCCGGTTTGTGGCTTGAACCGGCAGTGTTTTGGCGGGCACTCATCAATGCCAGTTTAAGCCAAGAGCCGACAGTGATTGGGCTCTATCACTGTCGGTTCTAGCCAAGAACCGACGGTGATAAGCCTACAACACAAAAATGCTGCAGCCGTCCTCTCCTTCCTCCTCTCTTCCATCCCGAGAACAGAGGCACGCATTTGGACCCTTCCCTCCATTGCTGCGGCTGCTCTTCACCATGAAGCTAGTGCTTGTATTTTGAAGAATGGCTTGATCTTTTTGCGTTAAGGTTAGTAACAAACATCCACTCCTTTGATTTTGTTGCTTAATTAGCTTCGTTTTGATGGCTACATTGCTTGATTCTCATTCTAGTTCTTTCTCCATTCTAGAGAGCACTTTTCCAATTGGACATTTGTGCAAGGCTCAAATTGTGGTGAATCCATCATCCAAAAGGTTGGTGTCTATGAACACATTTAAATTCCTAGCTAATTATTCCATGGTGGTCAAGATCATCATTGTTAGTATGTGATGCTATAATTCGTTCTTAGAGGTAGAGTAGAATAGTTGTTCTCAATATTGTGCAATAATTGTTTTTTACTATGATTTTCAATTTACAAGGCCGGGGCTACCAATTTCAAAATTTTCAATAATTAGTGTACAATAATGTTTTCCAAAAATGGTACTTTCAAACTACTGTTGTTGTTCATGAAGCTCGATTTCTTATTAATTCTTTGTAATTACTATCTCAGTATTTTTTTTGTGCAGAGATGGGTCGAGAGTGGATGCATCTGTCCCGAACGTACAAGCGGTACATGCATGGCGTCAGCCAGTTTATCACCAATGCCAAAGCCCATGCTGGGAATGGGAACCCTGTCTTCTGCCCATGCAAAGATTGCAGGAATCATAGGAACTTTCATCAAATTGAGTCTATACGATCGCACTTCATTACCAGGGGGTTCATGCCAAACTATACGATATGACTATGCATGGCGAGGTTTGTGTGAATGTTCTGCGGGAAAACGATGATGATGTGGACATGCCTGACATAGCAAACCACGATGCTGATGAGGAACCCGGTGTCAACACGGAACCTATGGCCACAGTTAATAATGTGTTTAGGAACATGCTAGCTGACAACACCAAGGATAACGATGGCATTTCTCAGCTGCTATGTAATGTAGAGACTAGATGTCTTAGCGAAAGACAGCTGAGAAAGCTAGAGAAAATGAGACAAGATGGCAAAACACCATTGTATAGGAATTGTCCAATGAGCAAACTAGAAGCCAACATCATGCTGTTAGAGTTCAAATCGATAAACGGATTGAGCGATAAAGGCTTCGATCAGTTGTTAGGTATAATAAGGAAAATGCTCCCAGAAAACGAGTTGCTAGAAAAGACATACCTGGCCAAGCAAATGATCTGCCCCATCGGCCTCGAGGTTGAAAAAATCTACATGTGTTCCAATGATTGCATATTGTATCGTGGAGAAAAATACAAAGACTTGGACAAGTGCCCCAAGTGTGAAGCTCCACGGTACAAGGAAGGGCCGTCAGATGAGGGTACCAAGACCAGAGGAGGTCCCATAAAGGTCACTTGGTATTTCCCTATAGCTCCCTGGGTGCATAGGCTGTTTGCATGTGCAAAGTCAGCCAAGCTGTTGCGCTGGCATGGCGAAGAGCGTAAGAAAGATACAATGAAGTGGCACCTCGTCGATGGGCATGACTGGAGGACTGTCAATACTATGTTCTATAAGGACATCGGTGGAGAGGCAAGGCACCTTTGGTTTGCTTTGAGCACAGATGGGATGAATCCTTTCGACCAGGTTAGAAGCAATCATAGCACCTGGCCAGTGACGCTCTATATATACAACCTTCCACCTTGGGTCTGTATGAAGCGGTCGTACATCCAGTTGCCACTACTGATCCAAGGGCCAAGATAGCCTGGGAATGACATCAATGTGTTTCTGGAACCAGTGATTGATGAACTAGTGGAGATGTTTGAAAAGGGTGTGCCGGATGTTTGGGACGAGTACAAAAAGGAACATGTCATGATCAAGGGAGTACTTATCGCTACAATCACCGACCTGCCAGGTCGAGGTTCGTTGTCTAGAGAGAAGACAAAAGGCTATACTAGATGTGTCGAGTGCTTAGACGACACCGATGCGGTAAATCTACCAAATAACTCAAAGATCGTTTATATGGGACACCATAGGTTCCTACCTAAGGATCACCCTTACTGCAGGAACAGAAAAGATTTCAATGGTACTATTGAGAAATGCTTAGCTCCAAAATATCGAGATGGGCCTACGATACTTCGAGAACTCAACAAACTGGAGGTTGTCCATGGGTAGGGGCACAATGCAGTAGCAGCGCCTGATGAGAGCGTTTGGAAGAAAAAAATCGATTTTCTGTAAACTACCTTAGTGGCCATTTCTGAGTGTACGCCACTATCTTGATCCCATGCACATCACTAAAAACATGTGCGCTAACACTCTTAACACCTTGATGGACACCGGGGGGATATCGAAGGATTCACTAGCCACATGCCTAGACATGCAACACTTGGGAATCAGGAAGGAGCTGCATCCCGTGGAACTAGAGAATGGCCAGTTCAAACTTCCGGTTACGTCATGGACATTGAAGAAGGAAGAAAAGCGTGCGCTTATTTCTTTCTTCAATGAACTCAAAGTCCCGATGGGCTACTGTGCGAACCCGAAGAGGCTAGTGAACATGAGAGAACTCAAGTTCAACTATGGCCCTATGAAGGCCCATGATTGTCATGTCATTATGACTCAGCTACTCTGTGTTGCCCTGTGTGGTATCCTCCCACCAAAGGTCCGCGCCCCAATCATAAAGCTTTGCTCATTCTTCAATGCGATCTCAAAAAAGGTCATTGATGTGTCCACGCTAGAGCAGCTGCAGCAGGACATAGCCAAAACTCTCGTTAGGCTTGAGATGCATTTCTCACCGACTTATGTTGATATCTCATTGCATCTGCTCATTCATCTTGTTGACCAAATTAGAGCCCTTGACCCAATGTACCTGCATCAGATGTTTCCTTTTGAAAGATTGATGAAAGTTTTTAGGAGGTATGTTAGGAACAGATTCAGGCCAGAAGGGGGCATGGTTGAAGGATAGTCAACGGAGGAGGCCATTGAGTTCTGTACATATTATCTAGACATCAAAAGGGTCGGAGTTCTAGAATCTTGTCATGAGGGAAGACTACGTGGCAAAGGAACGATCGGGGAGAAATCTGTTACAGTAGACAACCCTATTTCTTTTAGACAGGCACAATTCGTTGTTCTCTAGCAAGCTGAGGGTGTGATGCCATACACTGATGAGCACAGGCAATCGCTGCAAACTCTGTATCCGATTAGGTCACAGGCTTGGCTGGATAAAAAACATAAGGAGGAATTTGTCAGCTGGTCGCGATGTCGCTTGCTTGGAATAAAGTTGGGTAATCAACTAGATGCCTTTGACAAGGGACCTTCGAGTACATATCTTAAGTACCAAGGGTATGAGATTAATGGATTCACATTTTACACAAAAAACAAGATGGAAAGAGCACATACCAAAATTGTGGTGTTCGTTTTGATGCTCACGACGAGAACAACAACGTGCAGGCAACATACTATGGTTTCATAGAGGAGATATGGGAGCTAGCCTACAGTCCGTTGAAGGTAGCTCTTTTTCGCTGCCAGTGGGTCTGGCTCGAGGAAATCAACACTGACAACGAAGGGTTCACTACCGTTGATCTCATTATGACCGCATATAGAGACGACCCCTTCGTCCTTGCAAGAGATGTTATGCAAGTCTTCTTTGCAAGGGACAACAAGACAAAAGGAAGGCTAAAAGTAGTCCTAGAAGGGAAAAGAAAGATTGTCGGTGTCGATGGAGTGACGGACGAAGAAGACTACAGGGGCTATCAGGAAATGCCTCCATTCGGGGCGAACGTACCCCTACCTATCCTTCAAGAGGGTGATGAACCTGCTTACGTATGAATTGATAACAATGAGGCCCTCATTGTTGATGGACCTAAAGATAGTTAGATAATTGTTAACTATGTAATCATAATGCAGACGTTGTATCAGTAATTCACACTGAATATTTAATTTATATTTTATGCGCATCTCTACAATTTAATTATTGACTATGTAATCAAATATTAAGATGATGTTCACAAACACTATTATCTGATAATTATAGACCATTAATTCATTATCATAGAATTAAATAATCAAGACACAAATTTTTGTGTTATTTTAGAATACAAACTAACTGCATTATTTCTATTAATAAATAAATAAAGAAAAGCAAAATAAGTGAACTCCCTATTCTAGCTCAGCGGTTAAGGCCGCGCACTCTGTACTCTGAGACCCGCGCTCGAATCCCAGGCGGGCCAAACTTTTTTGATTTTGCATTTATTATTTAGTAGTGCATTACAATGGGATAAAAGAAAAAATAAAACCATTCTAACCGAACTCCCTATCCTAACTCAGTGGTTAAGGCCGCGCACTCTCGACCCCGTGACCCGCGCTCGAATCTCAGGCGGGCCAAACTTTTTTATATTTTTTACAAAAGGATGCGATGGCAGGGTCCAAACCAACACTATTTTTTATATTTTTTTACCTAAAGTTGGCGGTAGGGCCCTTCACTGCCGGTTTTGGTTTTAAGACCGGCTGTGATAGCTTCTATCACAGTCGGTTGCTCAAACCGACACAGAAGGCCCCATTCACTATCGGGTTTTAAACTAAAACCAACAGTGATGTGTAGATGCTCCTCACATGCCAACAGTGCTCCCATGACCACAATCGTTGGAACACTGCTCCCACCTACCCCGACAACTTTAGTTCAGAAATAAAAATGTACCACGATTGCTAGCCCCTATAAAATGGCCCTCGGCCAGGAGCTAGCCTCTCCATGCATGTTAGTTTCAGCCAGGCCTTATCAGCCATGATACAATGTTTTCCTCTCACAATAAACCACAGATATTGTTATGCATCGTAGTCCACCAAAATGGTGCACACATGAGGTACTAGAAGAATGCTACTGAAGATAGAGCAACACCAAAGATTGGAGATGCCACGAGGTTCATAGAGCCATCCACTATGGTGCCGAGCTAAATCCAATGTGCTCTAGACTGTACAGCATAGGCATGGATTCATCAATGCCACCTTATCATCTTCAATTGGTATAGCTCGTAGACCACATCAGTGCTGTTGTTTGACCCTAGTTGGTGCTAGAAGAATGCTACTGAGGTGTTTAAATTACAATGTGTTGAAACACATTAATGGTAACATTGACCTATATGCAAATAGGTCTTTGTTATCGTATATGTAATTTTAGTGTAAGGTCTTTATTATCATATATGTAACTTATTTCTATTTTTTTTATGTATTTCATTACTATCTAAATAAATATATCGTTGTTGTTAAAACTTTACCACTGTAGTATCTAAATAAATATATCCTTCACATATATGCACTATCACTATCGGTTCTATTTAGAAACCGACAGTGATAGTCACCTTCACTGTCGGTTCTATTTAAAAATCGGTAGTGATAGTAACTTTCACTGTTGGTTATATTTAAAAACCGGCAGTGATGTCCATGCCCCCCTATATAAAACAAACTGCCGGCCACATACATCGATCCCACCCACCCATGAACTCTCTCAGTCTCATTTCTCACATTTCACTCTCACATCTCAAGACATCCACTCTCTCTACGTGATTTGGTCATGGCTCCTGCATTTTTCAATGGTATTGATATGTTGTCTTCTCCAATATTCTATCTATATTCATTTGATCTATATTTATATTCATGTTTCTTTGCATTCTACATTTATATATATTCTTATTCCTTGCATTTGATCTATATTTAATTATGTTGCCACATTTTACTTAGAAGAATTTTTTGTGCATATATATTATGTTCATATTTTTTTTTGCATTTTATCGATCAGGTGGTATGAACAATGGACCTCCCCCACCACAAGAACCAGGTTTCCACCCTGGCGATGAGCCATTCACTCCTAATGTGACCATTCCACGGTTCCCTGTTCCTGCTATTGTATGAAATATTTTCCAACATCTTTTGTTTTTTGATGCTAACAAATAACTGTAATTAGTTTAATATCATTGTTGCATGCATATATGTCGCAGACTATATCCCCAATAGATTGGCTGCGAACATCACTTAGCTGGTTCTTTATCTCGGACATCGTTGAGAACACGACATCTAATGCAAGTGGTCGGCTATGGACATGTCAACTCAGTTTTTTCATCCCTATGAGGGGTTCAAATCATCAGAACCATATCCACAGGATGAGGATATAGAGCTCGGACGTGATAAGCGCCCAATTAAGTGCCATGCGCATTTGTTTAGAGGCACTTCGATTGCTATGATGTGCCTGATTTCTCGCACTTCAAGACACTTGCTTTGAATGCTGGTGATATCCCCGTCCCGCAAGCAAGCGAATGGTTTGCGAGCTACAACCATGCGGATGTGGTAAAATGGTCACTTATACCTGAGTCATGGTTATTTGTTGTTTATTATTGTAATAACATTCTCTAATTTTTTTCTTTTTCTCCACATGCAAATTGTGCTACAGGACTTACCTATGCTGCATGTGGCTTGTGGGCCGTTTTAGACCAAGCTACGGAGCAACTCGGGTACGATTGGGACTTCTGCAATGGAAACCTCGGCCAGCTCATTATAGAAGGACACCAGTACTGCATAAGGATTACTAACAGGGGCAGTGGTCGTTCAGTAGGTTACATCTATGGCCGACCATTCTTTTGGTATTGTGAGGCATGAGAGAGTACACTCATTAGGGCATTGGACTTCATTGATACAAGCGAATACATAATCCGTGACATCATTTACCATATATGGCTATAGAGGCATGTTAGTGTGCGTGGCCCAATCGATCCCGATAGTGATTCCGATAGTAATTAATGTTTATTTAGCTAGGTTTTCAAGGTCGAAGTTTAATTGGGTTCTAATTTTAATATGTACGGCTTTGTGTGTTTGTATTTGTCTCAAAATTATTCTCAGGCTTGCACGTGCCACGTGTGAAGGAAACACCAAGTTTGGGATTTTCCAGAGATGGTTTGTTACTTTCTGAGGTTTAATTGAATTTTCACGCGACGACACCATTTAATTATAGGTTGAACTGAGTCTACCCATGAAAAGATCCGGAATGGTGCCAAACGTTTACACAGGCTCTAATGTGCCCTAGGGATAAGAATTTTGTGGAGGTGGATGAAAAAATCTATTGGGTCCAAGATGAAATTCACCCTCTTTTGTCTCATTTGGCACGGAGAAAAATATAATAAATAAAAAAATAAACAGAAAAACCTAAGATCCTGTGTGGGGTCTTAATTTGGGTGTACATGCTTGCCAAAAAAATTTCAAGCCATTTCGACATAGGCGAAGTATACATGCTTCATAGAGGTGCATGTGCCCTTTCATCGAACTATGACTATACACATAGGTTATCAAGGTTTCTGTGGTTCATACGCATTCAGGTGTCGTATTGGTCTCAAATTTTTTCTTGGGCTTGCACATGCCACATGTGAAGGAAACACCAAGTTTGAGATTTTCTGGAGAAGGTTTGCTACTTTTTGAGGTTTAATTGAATTTTCGCGAGACGAGACCGTTTAATTATAGGTTGAATTGAGTCTATCCACGAAAAGAACTAGAATGGTGCCAAACTTTTACACAGGCTCTAATGTGCTCTAGGGATAAGAATTTTGTGGAGGTGGATGAAAAAATCTATTGGGTCCAAGATGAAATTCACCCTCTTTTGTCTCATTCAGCACACAGAAAAATATAATTAATAAAAAATGATTAGAAAAACCTAAGATCCTGTGTGGGATCTTAATTTGGGTGTACACCCTTGTCAAAAAAAATGCAAGCCATTTCGACATAGGAATACATATGCTTCTATTTATTCAGTATATAAAAGAATTTTTTAATATATATAAACATCACTGTCGGTTTTAAGAAACCGACAGTGATGAGAAGAAACCGACAGTGATGCTTGTTATCACTATCAGTTTATTTTGAAAACTGGTAGTGATATATAAAAAATTAAAAAAAATTGTGTCAGCCCTCGGGTTTGAGCTCGGGTCTCGGTCTATAGAGTTCAGACACTTAACCGCTGCGCTAGTATAGGATGTGTGCCATAGTTTATTTATTTTATTGTTTTGACCTTTAGACCGCTTAATAAATTATAGAATTAGACAAAAAAATTGGGTCGCCCGGGATTCGAACACGGGTATCGAGGGCTAAGTTGCGGGGTCTTAACCGTTGAGCCAGTAGGAGGTGTTCGAAAGATGTGGAAAAGATAAGTTACTTATGCTGTAACCACACATAGAAATCACTACCGGTTTAAAGAATGGCCCGGTAGTGATGTGACAGATGATAGACATGCTGCAACACGGTATTATCTAGAAGAGCAACAGTCCTATTGGCCCCCTCGATCTCTAGTACATAGCATATCATATACTACGGTCTTCGTGACAATGAGGTACGCAAAACAAGGTCATACAAAATGCAACATCCAATATGTAAGCAAATAAAATGAGAGGTCATATGCAATGCAAAGTATCAACCCAAGGTGATGATGATCAAACAAAGGATTTGACGACACGTTTTTTTCAGCACTAGTAAATTATTACATCGACCTAAGGCATTGATTAATCACTAGTGCTACTAATTACTGTCGGTGCTGCCGCATGCGTCGTTCCCCTACTGCCGGTGCTCCTCTTCGTGCTTCTTTCGCTCAGCCCTATGCCGACGCCGTTCCGCGTCCATCGCGAGATGCCACCGCTTGGTCTCCTCCTGGCGGCGGCGCTCCTCCTCCTCCTTGTGGCGGCGCTCCTCCTCCTTGCAGTGGCGCTTCTCCTCCTCCTCATGGCAGCGCTCCTCCTCCTTGGAGATCTTGACGATGCGCTTCAAGATGCAGTCATCGGTCTCCTTCTGTGTGATGGTGTGGAGGTGTCGGTCCTCCTCCTCCTTTTGAGCCGTCTCCAATGAGTTGAAGATGACCTCCTCCACCAGAAGAGGTTCCGGTTCTCCTCTAATGCGGTCTCATGGTCCGGATCGTCCTCGAGGTCCAATTCAGACGACGGCGTTAGTAGAGGCGTCGAGGGGCGACATGAGGATGACAGGTTCATCTTCGCCCATGTTGTCTTCAAGTGGCAAGGCATTGTGCGTGGTGGCGGGTCGAGGGGCGGGGCAAGGTGTGCGTGGGAAGGGCGGTGCTTCGCTTTCTTGTCGCGCGGTGTTGTGGCGGCCGACTATGTGCATGGGGGCCTAGCTTATATAGTCGTGTCGGTGGTGGAACTAATCACGGTGCAATAAGCCGCACCCCTGGGAAGATGGAGCGCACCTACGTTTGGAACCGCAGTTGAACTGCCATTGCGCCTACGTTGGGAAGATGGAGCGCGCCTGCGTTGGGAAGATGGAACGTGCCTGCGTTTGGGAACCGGCGCGAGCAGCCGATGGATGGGTAAATGCGGTGTCTCTTCAAGGGGAACTGAAGGGTTGTTCATGGGAACCGCGCTTCATGGACTGGGTAATTAAAACAGTGGCTCTTCATATGGGAACCGCGCGACCAGCGTGGCCGAGGAGTTGAAGGGCCAACGCGCAAAGTAGGGACAGATAATCACTCAAAGGAATAAATTCCTTCAAACTTTTCAAAATCAGGTGATAGCTCAATGGTTTGTCCGCTGCTCTGGAACTTGTAGGCTTCGGTTTGATTCAGGTATGCAACACATTTATTTTATCTTTTTGACCTTTAGACCGCTTAATAAATTATAAAATTAAACTAAAAGAATTGGGCTGCCTGGGACTCGAACACGGGTCTCGGGGGCTAAGTTGAGGGGTCTTAACCATTGCGCCAGTAGGAGGAGTTCGAAAGAAAATGGAAACTTATCCTACTTAACACCTAAGTTAAATCTAACTGCTACACAACATCACTGCCGGTTTGGGGAATGACCCGGCAGTGATGTACACCATCACTATTGGTTTGCAAGCAAAACCGGCAGTGATGAGCTATTTCCCAAAATAAATTAATAATTTATAAAATAGAACAAAAAAATTTGGGCCGCCTGGGACTCGAACACGGGTCTTGGGGGCTATGTTGAGGGGTCTTAACCATTGCACTAGTAGGAGTTCGAAAGAAAACAAAAACTTATCCTACTTAACACCTAACTTAACACCTAACTGCTACAGCACATCACTGCCGGTTTGGGGAGTGACTCGGCAGTGATGTGCCCCATCACTGTCGGTTTACAAGCAGAACCGGCAGTGATGAGCTACTGCTATAAAAGTGGCGCGGGTTGAAATTATCCCAATTCATTTCAACCCCGCGCCATCCCCTCCCCCTGGACCCCGCGCCGGAGCATCGCCCCACGCCGTCCACTGCCCCACGCCGGAGCACCGCCCCACGTCAGAGTAGCACCCCACACCGGAGCACCACCCCACGCCGGAGCACCTCTCCACGTTGGAGCACCGCCCCACGCTATCCCTTGTGCATTAAACTGGGAATATTTTCCAACAATCCTATCTTATTATGAGTTTTTGCATGTCACTTTCCTGGGATAGTATGAGATGCATATTTGCCCCTACAAACCATGTAAGTTTCAGATCAAAGTATCACTAATTTGGAAAGATGCTTACCTGCACTAATACTTGTGAAAGAACCTCGCGCCGATGGTTGGGGGATTTATAGTGAGACTGAAGACTCTTAGACATCTCTAGGAGTATATCCAAAAGTCTTAAACTAGCTCTCTAAATCACCATTTGGTTTTTAATGAATAAAAAATATTCTTTATATCTTTCCTACATCTAACAACTATTACTAAGGCACGTGAATAGCTATTTTCCAAACACTCCTATCTATGCAATGGTCGTGTGTTATTCGTAAGTATATTAAATTGTATAAGAATACATCATGTTTGAATGACAACCTAATTTACTTAAATGTATAGGCAATCATGTTTGGTCACATGCCTAGGATTTATTGAACCTGGGAAGATTGCTATGCTCAAGTCAATCGCTACCCTAGTAATTTGCACAAAAAATACAACACAGAAGCTGAAGCTTTGAGGGCCTACTATAGTCATCTGGCCTACCTTGCAAACCATGGGCAACCGGCCTACTATGGTCTAATGAACGCAAACTATGGCCATCTACTGGCACTGGAGATCGAAGAGAAGCCACCCGCTGGAGATGTGAAGATTAGGAGAATTGTTCCTTGGTCTTGGAAAGATGTCATGCTTTTATTTATGGCTATGGTCATCGCTTTTCTTATTTGGAAGTTGATGTAGGCTTAGTTTCGTAGAAGAGTAGGTGGACTTTGTTGTATGTGGTCAATCAAACAATGAATTTATTCTAGGTGAACATATCATATTATTTGACTTTGTTGTATGTGGACTTATTATTAGACTTTGCATTAAACATATTATATATATATATGAACATATGCTATTAGTAGTTGTCCACGACCAAAACTAACCACGATTGTGTCACAACCATGACTCATCGTCACCTGTTACCTCATCACTGAAGAACTGATCGGCAACAAGAAGCGGCTGATATCGCTGGGACGGGAGAGCCACATGATCCGACAAATGGTGATGGTGTCAATCAAGTCGGTGAGAACGAGCAGCCATGGACCCCGTCTGGCCTGCTCGATCTGGGTCAAAATGACCAAGATGGCCAGGTAACTTTGGTATCATGTCACTATGTAGCCACACACGATAATCAATTGAGAGGGTCGTAGCTTACTTAGTGTCTCTAGCAGGAGCCCCCGTTGGCCGAGGAGCTAGAGGGTTCGGGTAGCAGGAAGGCCAGATCTAAGCGAGGCATGTCAAAGATTCCTGTTGGTAGGAATGCACACTGTCACATTACTGAGTTCGATGAATTCGGGGATCCACTCTCACCAACTATAGCTTTGACCAAATACAAGACTATCCTTGGGTTACTTGTTAGGGACTTCATCCCGATTAATTACAGGAAGTGGATTGGGAAAGATGATGACCGGTGGAGGGTTCCTGAAAGCGAAAAGGATTACATATGGGATGTCAAGATCCCATAGTATTTCACTTTCCTAGCCGAGTATGATAGGGAGTTAGTCAAGAAAAAAGCAAAAGAAATCATGGGGACATGCTTCAAGAATTTCAAGGGGACATTGTACAAGAATTTTGTCCTCCAAAATAAAGAGCTAGATTTTGATGGTGGACAGTGTAGCAAGCAGAAGGACTTCTGGTAGGATTTCAAGGAATATAGGTTATCCGAGGAGTACTTAGAACTGAGCAGGAAGAATAAGGAGAATTCGTAGAAAGCGACGAATCCTCATCATCTCGGCTCTCGTGGCTACACCAAAAAGATGCTAGAATTTGAAGCAGAACTTCAAAAGATGGATCGCCTTTCTAAGGAAGGCGTTCAGGTTGAGACCACCGATTGGGAGCCTAGATTGGTATTATACTGTATGGGGAGAAATGTACGGCACACCGAGGACGGGAGCTTTAGCTCCTCAAATCAACCCATGAGCAAACTCATCTAGAGGATCTCCTAGGTTACTGAGGAGGTGAGGCAAGGGACTCACACTTCTAATAGGGAGAAAGATGTGCTCACCCAAGCACTCAGAACCAAGGAGCACCCTGGTCGCACTAGAGGAACCGGTGTTGTTCCTTGGAAACTAGCATTCCCCCGAGAATCTAACACTTACCAGAGCCTCTCGAGGGGTAGAGCAGAACATGAGGCAGAGTATTTGAGGAGACTAAAAGAGATGGAAGATAGAATGGAAGCATGGATTGAGGCGACCGTTGAAGCGCGAGTCAAGCAAATTTTGCCGTCCATGGGGTCAGTAGTACCACAAAACCCTACTCCTAGTGCCTTAAGCCCATAGTTTAGGGGTCACAGTAGCTACGGATCGACCCCGCTCGACAAAGAAGAGGCGAATGTGCCTCATCCGGTGGACGACATCATTGAACCCGTCAATGTCAGGTTGTACATCGATCAAGAATGAACAAAGGACAAGGTGGCACTCGGCCAGGCCTAGCCTGCGGGACCATTGACACTGGGTACGCATGCGTCACCATTGACAGAATACTTGATAAGAAGTTTAACAAGATACCCATTGAGTACCCCATAGCGGAAGATAGGCTGAAACTTGGTCAAAACAAGGGCTCTCAAGTGGCCTGGCGCAAGCACTTCATTAATTTTGACCATCAATTTTCCTCTGATGATGAGGACGACTACGAGTCTTTGCCCACACCCGATGATCACTCACCATCTCCCAACAGAGATCACTCCCCTCCTCATCCGGAGCCATCACCCCTGAGAAGATCAAGGTCTCCTTCTATTCCTCCTCGTCCGACTCCATCTTCATCAGCCCCAAGAAAAGAGACTCCTCCTCCTCCTCCCCCTCCTCCTCCATCTTCATTAGTGCCGGGAAAACAGAATTCTCATCGTCATCCTCCTCCTCCACCTCAGCCCAAAACAAGATCAAGGACATCCTCGCAGTCACAGAAAAGGTCCTTGGATTTGGTCGCTAATGCTCCCAAAGTAGACCAACAGAAAAGAAAAAGGCCGTTCAGTGACAGCGTTACCACCTTGATGAAAGAAAAATTTACAGCACACATCTCGAAGGAAGATTGTGTTAGTTTCTTCAATCTATGTGCCTCACTGCCTTCGTATATGTTGAAGTCCGAATTCGAAAGGCAAACACAGAATAAATACGCTACAACAAGAGACAAAGAAATACACAATAAAGATTTAAGGAACATACAAAAGTACGTCGAAGACAACCTAGGATTAACCATGGAAGAGGCCGCGAAGATCTATTATGATGTACAAGGGATGGGACCACCGGCAAGGGGCAATCTTTTGGTTCCTGATGATGAGTATAAAAATCTGACAACATATATGCGTCAGTTGCATGAATATTACATGGCTCAAGCAACAGAGACGGACAACTTTGGTTTTGAGGTTATTATCCGTTCACCACATGTTTTCCATTATCCCAAAGAAGAGAAGTTCGATGTCGAGTAGGAGTGCTTGTTCCAATTATACTAGAAACGCGATCTCGATGTTCAAATGTTGACGTTGTGGACTATGTAAGTACCCTACACACATGATATTACAATTAACTACTCTCTCGAGACAAATTGTTAACTTTTGAGCACTTCCAATGATTTTATGTAGGTGTATATCAAAATTTTGCATTGTAAAAAGCAAATGGGATTACATAGGCTTCTTGGACCCCTTGCAAGTCAATGAGAGGACATGTCTAGGCCTCTATGGATGTGACATGGAAGACCTGAAATAGAGATTGATTGCTATTTTCGACGAATTCACGATGAAGAAGAAAACCCACATACTTCTAGCCTACAACTGCGAGTATGTGTTCTCGGCTTTTAATTTTATGCTTCTTTTTTCATTAAGATTATTCGATAATTAGGATTATGTGATTGTAGCAACCATTTTGTCTTCATTTGTGTCAATCTTGCCAAAAATCTGATCGAGGTGTGGGACTCGAAGAAAAACCATTTCATCATCTAGATGCACGGGTGGCAGTGCTGAATTAGTAAGCGATCCTAATAACATATTATTTTCTAGTCACACATACTGCTTTCTAATGTTTCTCCCTTTAATGTTGCTCAGTGTCCGAAGAAGACATATTGGTGGGACGCATATCCCATTCAAGGTTGTCGAAATGGAGGGGAAGTACCTGTCACAACCGGCGGGAAACAATGAATGTGGGTTTTATGTAATGTGGGCAATGCTTTGCTACATCGGTGGGAAATCAGAAGAAGCCGATAAGTTGGTGTGTATAATCCCCATTTTATTTATATCTGTTAATAATTCAACAAAATGATTTACTGTTCCTCTTTGGATATCATCTATTTTGAACGACAGCGCAAGAAACATACCCACCAAAGGCTATTAGACATGGAGATCGTCACACTGCAATCGGAGCTCGCAAAGTTCATCTTAGCTGAGGTATTGGAAAAAGATGGAGTATTTTTCATTACACAATCCGTGAGGTACATGGACTAGTATGGCCCAGAGCGGCTCGCCAGATTATTGTAAGAAGTTCGAGAAGTATTGCACAATCTATGAAGTCCGAGAACATTTCTTTTTTGTTTTGAGGGATCGAGATCTGGATAAGAACATTTGAACTGTAACCGTAACATTTGTAATGTTTAATATTGATGGACTTGTCGTCTACGTAGCGTATATAAAGAGAAACCCGATTCCACGAAAAAATATAAATTAAAATCAATTATAAAACAATAAAATGTCAATGGGCCATCACTGGCGGTTGGCAACGAACCGGCAGTATTGTCTTGCTCAACACTGCCGGTTTGAGCCATGAACCGACAATGTTGTCTTTCTCAACACTGCCGGCTTGAGCCATGAACCGATAGTGTTGTCTTGCTCAACACTGCCGGCTTGAGCATGAACCGATAGTGTTGTCTTGCTCAACACTGTCAGCTTGTGCCATGAACCAATAGTGTTGGATTGCTCAACACTGCCGGCTTGAGCCATGAACCGACAATGTTGTCTTGCTCAACACTACCGGCTTGAGCCTTGAACCGACAGTGTAGGCTTGCTCAACACTGTGTGCTTGACCCAAGAACCGACACACTTGAAGCAAATGTCACTGTTGGTTGGGACTATAAAATGGCAGTGTTGTTCAACTAGACACTGTCGGGTGGAGCCAGGAACCGACACTATTTCCTGTAGATCAGTGTCGGTTTTTAAGAACCAATAGTGATGTCAACCCCCCATCACTGCCGGTTGCCACTGTCGGTTCAAAATCCGGCAGTGAAGGGGGTTTTTGAACCGACAGTGATGTCCAGATCTGGGGTAGTGATACTTGGTAAAATGTTAGTTTATTAATCCAGAATGGGTCCACTGGAAGGTGATAAAGAATTTTAAGTTATTGATGAGGTAACAAAAGAATCATCATGTCACTTATAAGAATTAAGAATTCTTTTATTGCCAATTCTCTTGAGTATCTATAAGGATGAGCACAATTAGATTATACCTACTCTTGCAGAAAAGGACAATTTTATTGAAAGCTCCAAATATAATTAGTATTAAGATGAGCTCAATTAGTGGTATGAATACGACAGGCCATGTGGCTTAAGAGATATTAACCCAAAATTGAGTATTGACATACTGCTATAGGCCTACAGTTGAGTTGCAGTATTATTTCGAGTAACAACACATCAAATGCTGATGCCAAGCACATTGATTAAAATGTTGTAAAAGAAAGAACCCAGGATAAAATTATTAAGATGAGAAAAATAAGAACTAAGCTGTTGCTAGGATATTTGTTTTTTAGGCTTAACACTTATCCCGTTGATGAGCGCACAAATCAATTTGGATTTTAGTGCATAGTCTCTAACTTGATTCGTGGTAATAGGGCCATATACTCCCAATAAGTAATAAGCGCTCTAACAACGTAATGCAGTGAACTATGGGTAATGGCTAATGGGGTCCCATTGGCAATTAATGCTACTGATGACGCATTAGTTTGGTCTTGCTGTAGTACTGAGTGTGAACATAAGTATAAAGCGAACAATAGTTGCATAAGTGCATTAGCCGTTCAATCAAGTAGGAGAATGATGGAATGTGATCGATCTCGGCTAATCCTAAGATTAATTATGAAATTAATTAACTATTAATTTAGTGGTCTTAATGGTTAAGTTAGTAGTCCACCTGACATTAAATATCCAACACTGATTAGATTTGTCATGATCGGCGGCAACCCTTAGATCTTCTAGGGTTCGGCCCCCTAGCCTACAACGCATCTATAATATAAGAGAAGACGCCCCTGGCGTCTCCATCCATGTGAAATATTTCACACAACTGGTCAATTAGGTGCTGGAGGGTTAAGGAAGGTCTGATCCCGTCCAGGTTATCTCGGTGGCGTCTAGAAGGCCGTCTCTGTCAGGCAACTCACGTTCTTCACCGATAGAGGATGTCCAAGTCCTCAGGCGGTGAACCCAAATCATCTCCTGCATCTACGACGTCCATCACATCACCAGAAACATAGATGGCATCCACAGGCTCTAGTTAGTATCTGAGATTAATTTCCGCATTAAGGTAAGTTAGTGATCATGTTTAGGCTAAGATTAAGATCTTGTTAGTCTATGTTTTAATTCAACATATAGAACATGGATTGGGCAAGGCCAAAAAAAACCACATAATATATTAAGCAAAGAAAGGGAGAGATGGTATGGAAGGGATATAACATTTTATTAACATAACATATGTAATAATCATATTAGGATCTACCAAGTTGAAGTAAGTACAAATCTAGGCATGGTGAAACTGGCATTACATAATCCAGCCACTATGTTCACCTCTAAAATAGACACTAAGAAGACATTAGCACTGTGTTTGTCACAACACCAATGCTATCCATCAATTGGATGCCAGACCAATTTCACCATTACATCGCTGCTAAGCACTGCACACTTCCAGGAACACCCACTATCATGGGAAACACAATCTGATTCCCAAAAATATTGCAACAATCTCTGGTCTGAGCACCAGCAAAATGACATTAGTGATCTAGCATCCTAAAAAGTTTAATTTTAGTTCTCATACCTGATATTTCCTTTAGGCAATTGGAGCAAACAATAGAATTGCTTACAACTCAACAACACGTAGATACATTTCTAAAAAAGCGTTTCTCTGTGTAGTCCTTCTCAAAATTACTTTCTTGTAGCCGCTTGCCTCACCAGTCTCCCAATGCACCATAGGCCTACAAAAATCACCAGAGTCTGGAAACTGTGACATACCAAACTAAAAGAGCACAGGGATATAAAAAGCAAACAGTGGATCTTTGGTAATATCGTTTCCACATTCTGTGTTAAATGGTGAATTCTCTAAGCAGAAGCAAGTGAAAATAACTAATTTGCCTTCAAATTTTGGGAGCGCTAGAACTATATATAATCAAAGATTAAAAATAACTACTTTACCACAATCCTACAAAACTTGTAACCCCACAGGGAGACTCTTCCGATGCATACATTGGTTGGTGTGCAATGGCACCATAGATGCAGCCAGCAAAATCCTTCTTTTAATTCAGAGGTACTCTAATGATTTCAGAGGTAATAATGCCATTTTTTCACTGCTCAATAGAAACAGAACATTTGTCACTACATTATTTCTCTCCCTTCATTTGACCAATATCAATTGAAGATATTAGTGCGTCCAATTTTTGGTTCTCAGTTAATAATATGGAGTTCGAGGATTTCACGGACTGCCATAATTGCTCTACAAACAATAAGAAATACTGTAAAGCACTTTTTTTCATAATTTCCAATCCACAGGCAGAGCAAGCATGCCAACATGCGGTACCTGATAGGCTGATTGTTTGATGGTGGTGCCTACAGCCTAATTCATCCATATAGACATTTCATTGAACGTCATGAAGGCACCTCACTGCGGGGACAGCACGGAGCGCGAGTCAAGATAGTTCAGGATGATACATATATCTTTATAATGGATACATATTATAAACATTAAGATGTGACATTGAATGTATACATCTCTGTTATGGATACATATATCAACATTATACTAAGATGTGCCATTGCATGCATACACATATCTCTATTGTGGATACATATGTCGACAGTATATTAAGATGTGACGCCACTGCATGTGTACATAAATCTCTATTATGGATACATATCTCAACATAAAGATGTGGAACTCTATGAATACTGATTTTGTCACCACAGCAAAGATTCAAACAGTGAATGGGTGCAGCTGCCATCTTGAACATTTAACCTCTTGTTTGAATATGGGATGAAGACACAGTCCTTAAGGGAGAACGTATGCATAATATGTACTCACTGACTACACCTCCAACCGCACATCCTTCCACCAATGCTTCCTTTGCACTGGCGAATAAACCATTCCTGATGTGAAGCTTACAATGGAGATACCTCAGCATTAATTTGGAGGATTCAAGTTGTGTAAAATCAGGACATAAGATGTATCTTTTGTTTATTTAATGGTAGAAGATGTCAAATCACAAAGGCAAGATAGTTCAACATTTAAACATGATGATATATATATCTCTATTGTGGATACATATATCTCTGTTGTCGATACATATATATCTCTATTGTTGATACATATATCAACAATAAGATGTCCACTGTATGTATACATATATCTCTATTGTGGACATATATCGACATTAAGATATGCCACCGCATGTATATAAACAGGACTGAACAAGGCAATATGCACACTAAAACACAAGTTCAACAACTATACCATCAATACTGATCTTCTTCACTCAGCAAGACAATGAGGACCGAATGTGTAGCTCTTTGCATTGTCATCTTGATTATGTCTTCAACCCTCTCATCCTGCAACGATAGTACGTATATAACTTCTTATGTACTTACAATAATTCAATTCAGGTGTGCTTTAAAAGCTCAGCTATGGATCATATATGCATACAGTTATGCTAGGTGTCCCTTTACCTGGATGCACACAACCACTTTGCCATGCAAAATGCTTGGAGTTTGAAAGTAGGGTTGGTGGAGTGTTCAAGAGATGCACTTGTGAGACGAAGGATCATTGTGATTGCTATTTTCGTCCCAAACAGCATCTTCCTGTTACCACGGAAGTCATGGGATTAGCTGCTGCAGACGACGATAATGGAACTTTTGTTTGAATACACAGGATTAAAAACTGATGCTGATGATGGATAGGATCATATTTTTGCATATGTCATTATCTATCCATGACCTGTTTCCATCAAACTCTAATAAAATAATTGTGCATCTTTCGTATACTTTTGTTCACCGAATGTATCCACATCTTTATTTACAAACAAATATATTTAGGTCATACAGAGTTGCACTACCGGATACAGGAGCTTTGCCGGGTGCCCCTGCCAGGGGCACTCGGCAAAGCCCCAAAAACACTCGGCAAAGGGTTTGCCGAGTGTAACACTCGGGAAACTTTTTAACGGCAAACGATGTTTGCCGAGTGTTTTTTGTCGGACACTTGGCAAATACTTTGCCGAGTGCCCAAAAAACACTCGGCAAACATTTTTCAGGAAAAAATAAAACAAAGGAAGCCGCCTACCACCACCACCGCCGCCGGCCACCACCACCTCCACCACCACCAAAGCCGCCTGCCACCGCCACCACCACAACGCCCCCACGCCACCGCCACCGCCGACACCACGCCACCCGCCACCAGAGCCCAGATCCGGTCGCCATCGGCTGGATCCAGTAGAGGGAGGGCCGGATCCGGGGGCGGCGGGCCGGGAGAGGGGGGGAGGGGGTGGCGCCGCCGGAAGAGAGGGAGGGGGCGTCAAATCTAGGAGAGGAGGGGAGGGGGCGCTAGCGAGGCAAGGCGAGGGGAGGGAAGAGGTGCGCCGGCGAGGGCCGGCCGCCGGCGGGGAGGGCAGGGAGAGGGAGCAGGGAGAGGGAGTTGGGAGTTGAGGGAGGGAGGGGCGCGTCGTGTGCGGGGGGAGGGAGGGTCGGTGTGTGGGGGGAGGGAGGAGGCGTGAGTTAATTAGGAGAGAGAGGTTTGCCGAGTGTCCCAGATCGGGGCACTCGGCAAAAAAAAAATTAATTTTTTTCTTCCCCTTCTTTTTTAGATTTTTTTTTATTTCTTTGCCGAGTGCAAAAAAAACACTCGGCAAACCCCCTGTTTGCCTAGTGTTTTTTTTTTTGCTGAGTGTTTTCAGCTCAGCACTCGGCAAGGACTATGTTTGCTGAGTGCTCGGGAGAATACACTCGTCAAACATAAAAACACTCGGCAAATTTGAGGTTTCCGGTAGTGTTGTGTACTTTCTAGTAGAACTTAGACTGAGACCAGCCAAGAATAAATCCGACTATTTGCGCACGATATTGCCTGACACCTTTGATCCGATTGTAGTTTGTTCTCCCTAAAAGAATGCTAATGGGCGGGGCTCTCTATCATGGCCTGACTAGCATGGCTGATGGTTCTACCAGACGGGAACAATGAGTGGGGAGAAAGCGCCAATATATAGGTCTAACTAGCCTAAGCACAATGCTAATCAGCTAATATTTCCTTAAGTACTTTTGATAGCTAGAGAACTTGGACGAGAGCCTCAACCCACCAACAACTTAAGCACACTCCAACACACCTCAGTTGCCCGACCAAGGGGGTATACATAGCCTACCCAATCAAAACTAATTGTTGTGGCCAAACTGCACAGTCTACAGTGCACCTGAAAAGGTTCAGTGACCCCACCGGAGTTGTCTAGTGGTCGCTACGTGTATTAGTGTCAGGCCCCAAATTTTAGGGTCCTTTGTGCATCATGTATCAGCCTGGATTAGTTGCTGATACGCACAATTGGAACAAGATTGATATAAAAAACAATGCTTTTATTGCTAATGGGGAAATACATATTACAGGGTTCGTTTTACATCGCTTGGGCCATTGGCCTCACATCGTATATCATAGTTCTAAGATAGCGGTTCTATATCATCGTGGCTCCATTCCTACGACCAACTTGGAGTGTAAACGTAACCCTAGACTTATTCCTTAAGCGTATTGCAATGAACCAATCGTTGTAGTCCTAGCATAGCTCCTTCGTGTAGTCGTACGGCTCCATCTTCGGGTATACTCCAATTATCCTGTCCTTGCGCAGTCCATGATAGCTCTAGTAGTTCCATCCTCGTATGTGCTCTTGTATCTTCACTCCTAAAAACCTAGAATGGCGGGGATTGACACTACGTGAAAAACAGTTTGTAGCAGCGGAGCATTTTTTCTTTAGGGGAGGTTGGAACTGGAGCCGCCCTTACAGTGACATGCTCAGTCTCCAGCACAGCAGTCGCCTCTACAAATGGCACAGTAGGGGCGGCTACTAATACGAGCCGCCCCTACAAATACGTCAATTTGTAGGGGCGGCTGGTACCCGCTGCCCCTGCTGTGTCCATTTGCAGGGGCGGCTTAATCACCAGCCGCCCCTACAAATGCCCGCTGTATATATATAGCGGTCACCAGAAAATTCTCTCCCCCTCGCTCTCTCAGTCTCTGTCCTCTTCGCTCCCTCTCTTGCTCGACGCAGACATGGTGTCTGCTTTTGTGCTCCACGAAACCCTAGCACCTCTCTCTCTCCCTCCCTCCATCTATCCATAGCACCGCAGCCACGGGATCACACGCCGGAGCCGGATCGGCGGAGCAGGAGAAGGTAGATCAAATCTGGGTTCGTTCCTCCTCAAGCAGGCGCGCGACGCCATGGTGTCGGGGAGGGCGGCGGGGCCGCGCGCGCGCTTGAGTTCGCCGAGCGTGCCGCCAGGGCGCTCGAGCGGCGCGGTGAGGGCGCCGAGATCGAGCTCGCCATGAGCCTCCATGTCGCCGCTGCCATCCACTGTGGACTCAGTCGCCATGCCGACGCCATCCCCGTCCTCGAGCATGCCGTCGCCGTCGTCACGCCACCTGCCCCTACTGCCAAGGGGGAGGGGGAGGGGGAGGGCGACGATGGGGCCGCTGTGGCCGGCGGCAACAACCAATAGCAGCAGCGTGCGTAGCCCGACCAGAGGGGCGAGGACTATTCCCTCGCCACCTTCTCCGGCTGGATGCAGCTCGGCGACACGCACGCCATGTTTGGCCGCATGGACGAGTCCATCGCCTACTATGGCAAGGGCCTTGAGATCCAGATGGCTGCGCTCGGCGAGCGCAACCCCCGCGTCACCGAGACCTGCAGGTGATTATCAATCCCCCCTTTGCTGCTTCTCGATCTGGATCTCGTCTCTCCCAATATCCATAAAGGCACCATTTTTCTTTTTTTACTAGTACCTCCAATCCAACCTCGATAAAGCCAAAGAACTGATATTTTTCCCCATCGTTGGTCATTAGTCGTTACAAAAAAACTATGGATCTCGACAGAATTGGCGTTAAAAACCGATTTCTTGCATGCAAACACCCAATAAATATTACAAGGGACGAAGCATGACAATTTTGCTACTTCTCAAAACTGACTGATGAGCAGGTACCTGGCGGAAGCGCATGTGCAAGCTCTGCAGTTCGACGAGGCAGAGAAGCTATGCCGCGAAGCCCTCGAGATCCACCGGGAGCACAGCGCTCCGGCATCCCTCGAGGAGGCCTCGGACCACCGCCTGATGGCCCTCATCCTGGACGCCAAGGGCTCCAGGTGCGCCAAATTCGATCTGCATTTTTGTTCAGTTTAATTCGATCTTCTTGTTTAGTGATGCACAATACTCCACTGTTAGTCTATTACATAATGATTTCTTGTTTAATTTCATGTAGAATCCTTGGTAGACTATAGGTTTCCGTCTGATCTCACTTTAAATGCTATTTTCAGCACTACTCGATTTGTGGGCTTTACGGTGTCCATGAGCCAATGAGCCATCTTTCATTGCTGAATGTTCATATTTTGATCCAATCAGAAGTTGCATGTTCTCAAATTGAAGAACCTTGAGCTTTTCAGCATGACCAGTGGAAGTTTGCAGGTGAATCGGCAGTACAGGATAGCACCTAGTTCACCACGCTTAGAGGGCCGAAGCCCCAAGATGATGCTGCTGGAGCTGAAGCAGAAATCAGTATGATCTTGAGATAGGTGCATGTCTTTCAAAAATTCTTTCTTTTGTGGTCACTGATCAAAATGTATGATATATATTTTCATATTACTGTTAAAATGTACCAACATGTATTCTGAACAAGTAAACAAGGCTATCTATCGTTACAGGCTCCAATTCTTCTTGGACTCTTGAAAAAAGTGAAGATCAATGCACCTCATTTCTACCCTCAGGTAAAAAAATTTTGGTTACTGTATGTAACACCCTAAATTTGCATTTTCTAGAAATAGCCAAATTGATTTATTTAAGCAATTTTGGTGAGCATTGAAATATAGGAAACAAATAATTTTTATAAAACTAAAATCAAATATAACATTAAGATTAGCTACAAGTGATGCATACATGCTGCTGCATATTTATTTTTGTGATGAATGGTTTTGATTCAAATTCCAAATGAATTCAAAATCTAATTGAAAATGAAATTTGGAAAATCGTTGGAAAAAGGAAAAGAATTCCTTTTCTCTTCTCCCCCTCCTTCCTTGTTTTCGGCCCGCTCGGCCTAGCACCGTAGCCCCAGCCCAGCAGCCACGCCAGCCCAGCAGCAGCGCCAGCCCAGCGTCGCGCCAGGCAACCGCCCACGTTCCCCCGTGCCCTGTCGCTGACGCCCGGACCCTGCTTGTCGGCGTCGTCTTCATCCCCGCGCGCCTCGGAACCGCCCGCGTCCGGCCTGGCCGCAACTGCCGCCCACGATCGGCGTCGTGGGAGCGCCCCCCCTCGCGCCCTTGCCTCTACAAAAGGAAGCCGAGGCCATCCCCGCACCCGCTGCTGCTGATCCCCGCTCCCTCTCGCGTCGCCGTGCCCGAGAAAACCGCCGCCCCGAGGTCTCCGAGCTCCGCCGTTCGCCTCCGCGCGAACCACCGTCACCGAGCCGCCTCCGCTCCGATTTTTCGCCGTGGTGAGCATCGCCGTACTCTCCCCTCTCCTCCCATGCTTTTTGTTTCTCGTTTCTTGGCTTCTCGAGCCCTAGCCGCGAGCTCCGCGAGCCGTGGTCGCCGGCCATGGCGGCCACCGCTCTAGCCGCCGTTCCCGGCCACCGTAACGGCATGGCCGCGACCCCCCTTATTCCCCCGCGCTCACCGGTGCCCTCGGATGTCCGTTTGGTGAACCCTAGCCCCTAACCGCACGCGACCGAGTCCTTCACGCCGCCGGCCATGGCGCCTGGCCGCCTGGGGCACTGTTCTGGCCAGCCCCCCCCCCCTTGTTCTCCCTCCTCGGTTTATTCTCAACCGCCCATCGCGAGATCAACGACCAGGATTAGAAGTTACCCCTTTGCGTGGCTGTTTGCAAAAGAGTCCCTGGACTTTTCTAAGTCCTAACCCGCAGTCCAAGGCATATTTCCCCGAATGCGCAATCTCGATTGGAAAGCGTAAACTCCACGGCTTAAGTCAAAAATACATTTTCAGTATTTACAGAAATGCCATTTGAACTGTTTCGCTTATAAAATTGTCGTTTTAGCTCCGAATTGATCCATTCAAATCGCGTTAGCTTCGTAATTTCATAAGCTACATGTTGGAACTACTGTTAGTCAAGTTTGGAACTTTTTAATTTCACGATTAGATTTAATTCAATATATGGCTATAGGAAAACCCGTTTAAATCATAACTTTCGCATTTTAGCTCTGTTTTTCGTGAACTTCGCGTTGACGTGATTGTAGCGAGACGTAGATTATGTTTACAAACATTTTATCTTGTTTTCAATACTGTTGGTGTACTGTTCTAATGATAGGAATGTTTGCTTTGCATGAATGCTTTTGGAATGTTGTATGTTGCCGTGTTGGTCGTGTTCAGACGGTGAGGAAAATGTTGGAGACCAAGAACTCTTCGACGACCAGCAGGACCAGCATCAGTTTGTGAACCAAGGCAAGTATAGCATGGGCCTTCCTTGATGTCCTATTCCACTTTAATCAATTACTCATTTGCATGTGTCTAATTTTGATACCCGTAAGGACATCCTAGTGATTGTATATCATGTTCCTTGTCTCCTATGGGTTAAATGCATATGGGTAGATTGCCAGTGCTCTAACTGAACTTGATATACATGTTGATGAATGATACTATGGAACAAAGTGAGTAACATGATTTATAACAACTGTTCCATAGGGTGAAAGTGCAAATGACCTTTGTTCATGTTGCTCCCGGCCCTCCATAAGGACTTATCTGTCGGCAAAAGCTAGGACTGACAGTGCAACCGGGAGAGTCATATGGCTCTGACTTTAGCTCAGTAATAGGATCTTTTCTAGCTAGTTAGAGGTTACCTTTTTGGCGCAAATGGGGCTTGCCACGTTGGGTATAGGGCTGCCTCTGTTCCTATGAGTATAGCCGCGATGGATATATGCCATAGAAAAGGGGGGTTCCTACATCTGCCTGCCAAGGAAACCTAGCGGCCCTAACTTGTTAGGGAAACCTATGAAATGGCTTCATAGTGTACCCTGCCCGCTCACCTTGGTAGTGACATGGGAGTAATTAACCCGGGCATATGGGGATCACGACTCACGGTGAATGTGCACCACCTCTACAGAGGGTAACAAACTGTTATAACAGCCGTGCTCACGGTTACGAGCGGCCCGGAAAACTCACAGAATAACTGGATACTTGATGATGATCTTATAAAGTTGTTTAATGATGATATATGGTACACATGACTCTGATATATGTTCTTATGGGAATTAAATGGGAGCTTAAGCAAAACTTGATAATACTTGAGAATAAAAGTTTGACCTATTAAAAATGCTAACTGCAGTAAACCAGAGTCTATCATTTTTTAGCTTCATAACCCCATGTTAGCTTGCTAAGTACGGAATGTACTTACACTTGTTTATTTTCTTTACTTGGATAAAAAACCCGGATGGGTAATAGATGATAACGGGTATGAGGATTTCCCGGAGGATTTTTAGGCTTGTGGTTAACCAGTTGACCTTCCCTGTGATGACGCCCACGAGAGTTTTATTATTCCGTTGTGATGTATAAGACTAAGTTTTATTATAACTCTGATGTATGAGACACCGTGATGATACTTTATGTAATTTGTCAGCTTGTGTGTGTGATTGATTCCTAGGCACACACGAGTTTTGTGCATTCAATTTTATCCTTAAAATTGGGTGTGACAAATTGGTATCAGAGCCATGTTGACTGTAGGACGCAAGCCTACTTAGAAAAAGGTCGTTTTAGCATCTTTGCTCCTCTGGTTTCTTGCTTACTGACTTATTCTTGTTATTTTATTAAAACATTTATGCTTTTCATACCTTAATCTATTATTTAAAATTGTTGATTCTAATTCTATCTCACTTTAAATCTATAGATGTCTCATAATCCAAAGACTGCTCGACTCAGCACCGCCAGCTATCGTGCCATGTTCACCCCGCGTGCCCCACCGACGGAGAGGGAGATTGTGATCATCTCCGACGACGAGGAGATGGCTACACCGACGCCTTCACCTGCTCCTACACCAGTCGCCGTGCCCGTCTATCCTATGGTAGCTACACCTGAGGAGTCGACGGCTACTTCCCCTACACCTGCACCATCCCCAGCTGCCCCCGTGGAGGACGAGGAGATTGGCTAGAAGTGCAAGTACTACTTCAAGCCAGCTCCAGAGACAGCCTACTACCACACTCTCCTCACCCACGTGCTGGACGAATACTTCCCCGACTTGCACGCCTCCATCAGCTACCACTACGCCGAGTACCAGCACCCATTGGAGGCTATCTTCTGGAAGGTAGAGCTGGTGGTCACCGCTTGGAACGATATCAATAATGGACATGAGGTGGATACTGTCCACTGTGCCCCTGCCAGGAGAGCCCATGCTTTGGATGGCATGGAGGATGCAGCACAGAATGCCTACATCCACTACCATGGTCGTCGCTTTGAGGCCATGAGGGAGGATCGCTTCAGGTTCCTTCCTCGAAATGATCATGAGGGTGTTTGGCAGGTTTTGGCTCCACCAGAGAATGACCCAACTCTGGAGGCAATGGTGCAGCATGTCCACGCTATGCAGGGAGTGGATGATGAAGTCAAAGGAGAAATGCGTGCATCTCAGAGGGCGTAGAGACGTCTTCAGAAACAAGTGGATGAACTTCGAGCACAACTTGGACAGCCTTCCATCTACAAGAAGAAGCGCCGGTCCTTCACCATGATTGACACCGCTCCATAGGTGTTAGGTGCCTTGATCTAGATTATCACGTCGTTAGTTCGTGTTCTTATTTAGTCTTGTTGGTCTTGTGAACTTGATTGATTAGATGTTTAATTTGTGAACTTGGTTGATTTGGTATTTTGCTTGATTGCGGGAAGCTTGTGGGCATGTCCACAACTTCCTTAGATTGGAACTTTAAGTTTAGAATGAAATCTTAATGCAGATGTTTCGTTTTAGCTTACCTCTGCTATGCTGATTTCTGGAGCAGCCTGTGTTCTTTATGTGGTAACTCGAAATCTGGGATGATAAAAATTCTGAAATTTTTGCGGAGATAACTAGACCTCTGTATCTTTCAAGTGTCTTTGGAATCACATCAATAGCTGTTCAGGTTTGGGAGATCTAGCTGTCACAAGTTGATATTTCTGCGCTGTCTGGAACTCAGAACAGTTTTGGTTTAGCTCTACTTTTGACTATGTGTGATTCCGAATCTGTAAAAGTGGTCTAAATGAAAGTTGTAGCTGATGTCCTAAGCTTTCTAACGAATCTTGGTGCACCTTTGTTGGATCTATGAAACTCGAGTTATAACAGTTTTACTGAACTGCTGAATTTGAATCTTATCCAGAAAATTCTCAGCATTGTTTCTTATATTTTGTAAGCTCTCTATAACTGGAAAAATCTCTAAATTTTGCGCATTTGTTGAAAAACAGATGGCCACAAGAGGAGGAAGAGGCAGAGGCCGTGGTCGTGGGCATGATGCTCTTGTAAATCCACCACCGCCACCTGTGACCATGGAACAGATATTGGGAATGCAAGCGCAGCTGATGCTAGCTATGATGTAGCGCTTGGACAATGAACCTGCAAGAGGGCCACCGCCTGTTCAGGTCAGAGATAAGCGTGGAGAATTTATGAAAGGTCGTCCACCGGTGTTCACCCATGCCTCAGACCCTATGGAGGCAGATGATTGGTTGCGTGCTGTGGAGAAACAACTGAACATAGCACAATGCAACGACCTTGAAAAGGTGTTGTACGACTCTGGGCAACTCCAAGGAGCTGCTCAGGATTGGTGGGAATCATTCCAGTTTGGACGTCCCAACAATGCTCCTGCTATCACTTGGCAGGAATTCAAGGACAGTTTCCGGTCATACCATATTCTTGATGGACTAGTGGAACTGAAGCAGGAAGAATTCAGATCTCTCAAGCAAGGATCAATGACTGTGGTGGAATATCGGGACAAGTTCGCCCAACTATCACGCTACGCTCCTAATGATGTAGCGGATGACAAGGATAAGCAACACCGTTTCCTCAAGGGACTCTATGATGGACTACAGCTCCAGCTGATGTCTAATACTTATCCTAACTTCCAGTCTTTGGTGAATCGCGCAATCGTGATTGATGATAAGCGCAAGGAGATGGAAGCTAAGAAGAGAAGGCTCCAAGGGCAGGCTTCTAGAAGCAACACTCGCCCATGTGCTTATCCCCAGCAAGGTTTCCAGCAGAGAAATCAAGGACCAACTCACCAGGGAAACCGTGGTCAGTATCCTCAGCGGAACCAGTTCCAGCAACGCCCTCAGTACCAGCAACAGTTTGGAAATCAGCGTACCCCGCAATAGACCAGCAATCCTGCAACACGCTAGGGAGTGCCTAACAATGCTCCTGTGAAGAGTGGTGCACCCAACAATCCCAATGCCTGTTACCGATGTGGAGAAGTAGGTCACTATGCTCATCAGTGTCCTAAGAAGCAGAACCAACAAGCACCTCAGAACCAGACCAACAATCAGAAGTTCAACGCCCGACCACCTCTTACAGCGAAGGTGAACTGTGTGTCATCTGATGTAGCTCAGGAGACGCCTGAGGTCATGTTGGGTACATTCAGCGTCAACTCTATTTCTGCTACCGTACTTTTTGATTCTGGTGCTTCGCATTCTTTTATCTCCCAAGCTTTTGTTAGAATGCATAGCATACCTTTGTGTGCCATGAAAAACCCCATACTAGTGAATTCCCCGGGAGGTAGTATGCCCGCTTCTTATTGGAGCCCCTCAACTAGCATTTCCTTAAGGGGGGTAGACTTCAAAGTGAAGCCTATTGTGTTGAGAACAGCGGGAATCGATCTTATTCTGGGAATGGATTGGATGAAACAACACCGGGCAGTGATTCAGTGTCAGGAGAAACCTGTGGTTATGACATCACTCAATGGGGATAGAATCTATGTAGAAGTGGTAGTGCAAGCTCAGCCTACAGCCACAGTGAACTAGCTAGATGGTGAAGTCAATGAACAAGATCGTGTCGTGGAGGAGTTTCCGAATGTCTTCCCCGATGACTTGCCAGGTATGCCACCTGACCGAGACATTGAATTCATTATCAAATTATTACCTAGAACTGCACCAATAGCTAAACATCCATATAGAATGGGAGTTAATGAATTAGAAGAGCTTAAGATACAACTAAAAGAGTTGCAAGAAAAAGGTTTCATATGCCCTAGTTCTTCCCCGTGGGGGACACCTATGATCTTTGTGGATAAGAAGGATGATAGTCAACGGATGTGTGTGGATTACCGCTCACTTAATGAGGTTACCATCAAGAATAAATACCCTTTGCCTAGGATTGATGATTTGTTTGATCAATTGAGAGGAGCCCATGTGTTCTCCAAGATTGATCTCCGATCTGGGTATCATCAGCTTAAGATTCGAAACTCGGACATACCTAAGACAACATTCACTACACGGTATGGATTATATGAGTACACTGTTATGTCTTTTGGATTGACCAATGCACCGGCATACTTCATGTATCTGATGAATAAGGTGTTCATGGAGTTTCTGGATAAATTTGTGGTGGTATTCATAGATGACATACTAATATTCTCCAAGACTGAAGAAGAACATGCTGAACACATAAGGTTGGTCTTGCAAAAGCTTAGAGAACATAAGTTGTACGCTAAGTGGAGTAAGTGTGAGTTTTGGTTAAAGGAAGTCTCTTTTCTGGGTCATGTTGTCTCCAATGGTGGAATAGCAGTGGATCCAGGCAAAGTGCAAGATGTACTGAATTGGAAACCACCAACAATTGTAAGTGAGATTCGTAGCTTTTTGGGATTAGCTGGATATTACCGAAGGTTCATTGAAGGTTTTTCCAAGCTAGCCAAGCCCATGACAGCTCTGTTGGAAAAGAATGCTAAATATGTATGGTCGGATAAATGTCAGGCAAACTTTGAAGAGCTAAAGAGGAGATTGACTACAGCTCCAGTATTAATCTTGCCCGATTTAAGCAAGAACTTCTCTATATATTGTGATGCATCCTGTTTGGGTCTTGGATGTGTGCTTATGCAAGAAGGAAGAGTGGTGGCATATGCATCTAGACAATTGAGGAAGCATGAGTTGAATTATCCTACTCATGACTTGGAATTGGCAGCTGTGGTTCATGCTTTAAAGATCTAGAGACATTATCTGATTGGACATAAGAGTGATATCTATACTAATCATAAGAGTTTGAAGTATATCTTTACCCAATCAGATCTGAATCAAAGACAATGTCGTTGGTTGGAATTGATCAAAGACTATGATTTGGAAGTGCATTATCACCCGAGAAAGGCAAACGTCGTAGCTGATGCACTTAGCAGAAAGAGCTATGCCAATGGAATCTAGATAACATCTATGTCAGCAGAGTTGTGTGCTGAAATGGAGTATCTCAACTTGAGCCTGGTCACTAATGCAATGGAATTGGTGATAGAGCCTACATTGGAGCAAGAGATATGCAAAGGTCAATTGGAGGATGAAAAACTTAAAGAGATAGCAGAGAATGTAGTGCTTGGAAAGGCACCCGGATTTAGAATGGATGAGAATGGAACTCTTTGGTTCGGGAAAAGGATATGTGTATCGGAAGTGAAAGCTATCCGAGATGCAATTCTGCAAGAGGCCCATGAGTCTGCTTATTCTATACATCCCGGAAGTACCAAGATGTACTTGGATCTTAAGGAGAAGTATTGGTGGTATGGTTTGAAGAGAGATGTGGCAGAATATGTGGCTTTGTGTGACACTTGTCAAAGAGTGAAAGCTGAGCATCAAAGACCTGCAGGGTTACTACAACCAATGAAGATCCCTGAATGGAAATGGGAAGAAGTTGGTATGGATTTTATTGTAGGACTGCCCCGCACTCAAAGAGGTTATGATTCAGTATGGGTAATAGTGGATCGACTCACCAAAGTTGCTCACTTTTTACCAGTCAAGACTACCTATAATGGTGCAAGATTAGCAGAGTTGTACATGGAAAGAATAGTGTGCTTACATGGTGTTCCCAAGAAAATTGTGTCGGATAGAGGTACCCAATTTACATCGCAATTCTGGCATAAAGTGCATAGATCCTTGGGGACAAAGTTGAATTCCAGTTCTGCCTACCACCCGCAAACTGATGGACAGACTGAAAGGATCAACCAGATTTTGGAAGATATGTTGAGAGCCTGTGCACTTCAGTATGGTGATAGTTGGGATAAGAGTCTGTCTTACGCAGAGTTCTCGTACAATAACAGTTATCAGAAGAGCCTCAAGATGGCACCTTTCGAGGCGTTGTATGGACGTAAGTGTAGAACACCTTTGTTCTGGAATCAGACTAGAGAACCTCAAGTGTTTGGTCCCGATGTCCTTAGAAACACAGAAGAACAAGTGAGAATGATTAGAGACAATTTGAGAGTAGCTCAGTCCTGACAGAAGAGTTACGCTGATACCCACAGAAGAGAGCTGACCTTCGAGATTGGTGATTATGTGTACTTGAGAGTGTCACCAATGAGAAGTGTGAGAAGATTCAATATGAAGGGAAAGTTAGCACCAAGGTATATAGGACCTTTTAAGATCCTAGAGAGACGTGGAGAAGTAGCTTATCAGTTGGAACTGCTTGAGAGTTTGTCCGGTGTGCACGACGTATTCCATGTTTCCCAATTGAAAAAGTGTTTGAGGGTACCAGAGGAACAAATTCCTTTGGAAGAACTTGCTGTCAAGGAAGATCTTACTTATGAAGAGTATCCGATAAAGATCTTGGAAACTGCCGAAAGAGTTATGAGAAGCCGAATCATAAAGATGTGCAAGGTGCAGTGGAATCGGTATATAGAGGATGAAGCTACTTGGGAAAGAGAAGAGGATCTGAGAAAGACCTATCCCCAACTGTTTGAGTAAGCAATCACCCGAATCTCGAGGACGAGATTCATCTTAAGGGGGTAGAATTGTAACACCCTAAATTTGCATTTTCTAGAAATAGCCAAATTGATTTATTTAAGCAATTTTGGTGAGCATTGAAATATAGGAAACAAATAATTTTTATAAAACTAAAATCAAATATAAGATTAAGATTAGCTACAAGTGATGCATACATGCTGCTGCATATTTATTTTTGTGATGAATGGTTTTGATTCAAATTCCAAATGAATTCAAAATCTAATTGAAAATGAGAATTGGAAAATCATTGGAAAAAGGAAAAGAATTCTTTTTCTCTTCTCCCCCTCCTTCCTTGTTTTTGGCCCGCTCGGCCCAGCACCGCAGCCCCAGCCTAGCAGCCGCGCCAGCCCAGCGTCGCGCCAGGCAACCGCCCACGTTCCCCCATGCCCTGTCGCTGACGCCCGGGCCCTGCTTGTCGGCGCCATCTTCATCCCCGTGCACCTCAGAACCGCCCGCGTCCGGCCTGGCCGCAACTGCTGCCCACGATCGGCGTCGTGGGAGCGCCCCCCCCCCCTCGCGCCCTTGCCTCTACAAAAGGAAGCTGAGGCCATCCCCGCACCCGCTGCTGCTGATCCCCGCTCCCTCTCACGTCGCTGTGCCCGATAAAAAAACCGCCGCCCCGAGGTCTCCGAGCTCCGCCGTTCGCCTCCACGCGAACCACCGTCACCGAGCCGCCTCCGCTCCGATTTTTCGCCATGGTGAGCATCGCCGTACTCTCCCCTCTCCTCCCATGCTTTTTGTTTCTCATTTCTTGGCTTCTCAAGCCCTGGCCGTGAGCTCCGCGAGCCGTGGTCGCCGGCCATGGCGGCCACCGCTCTAGCCGCCGTTCTCGGCCGCCGTAACGGCATGGCCGCGACCCCCCTTCTTCCCCCGCGCTCACCGGTGCCCTTGGATGTCCGTTTGGTGAACCCTAGCCCCTAACCACACGTGACCGAGTCCTTCACGCCGCCGGCCATGGCGCCTGGCCGCCTGGGGCACTGTTCCGGCCAGCCCCCCCCCCCCCCCCCCCTTGTTCTCCCTCCTCGGTTTATTCTCAACCGCCCATCGCGAGATCAACGGCCAGGATTAGAAGTTACCCCTTCGCGTGGCTATTTGCAAAAGAGTCCCTAGACTTTTCTAAGTCCTAACCCGCAGTCCAAGGCGTATTTCCCCGAATGCGCAATCTCGATTGGAAAGCGTAAACTCCACGGCTTAAGTCAAAAATACGTTTTCGGTATTTACAGAAATGCCATTTGAACTGTTTCGCTTATAAAATTGTCGTTTTAGCTCCGAATTGATCCATTCAAATCGCGTTAGTTTCGTAATTTCATAAGCTACATGTTGGAACTACTGTTAGTCAAGTTTGGAACTTTTTAATTTCACGATTAGATTTAATTCAATATATGGCTATAGGAAAACCCGTTTAAATCATAACTTTCGTATTTTAGCTTCGTTTTTCGTGAACTTCGCGTTGACATGATCGTAGCGAGATGTAGATTATGTTTACAAACATTTTATCTTGTTTTCAATACTATTGGTGTACTGTTCTAATGATAGGAATGTTTGCTTTGCATGAATGCTTTTGGAATGTTGTATGTTGCCGTGTTGGTCGCGTTCAGACGGTGAGGAAAACGTTGGAGACCAAGAACTCTTCGACGACCAGCAGGACCAGCACGAGTTTGTGAACCAAGGCAAGTATAGCATGGGCCTTCCTTGATGTCCTATTCCACTTTAATCAATTACTCATTTGCATGTGTCTAATTTTGATACCCGTGAGGACATCCTAGTGATTGTATATCCTGTTCCTTGTCTCCTATGGGTTAAATGCATATGGGTAGATTGCCAGTGCTCTAACTGAACTTGATATACATGTTGATGAATGATACTATGGAACAAAGTGAGTAACATGATTTATAACAACTGTTCCATAGGGTGAAAGTGCAAATGACCTTTGTTCATGTTGCTCCCGGCCCTCCATAAGGACTTATCTGTCGGCAAAAGCTGGGACTGACAGTGCAACCGGGAGAGTCATATGGCTCTGACTTTAGCTCAGTAATAGGATCTTTTCTAGCTAGTTAGAGGTTACCTTTTTGGCACAAATGGGGCTTGCCACGTTGGGTATAGGGCTGTCTCTGTTCCTATGAGTATAGCCGCAATGGATATGTGCCATAGGAAAGAGGGGTTCCTACATCTGCCTACCAAGGAAACCTAGCGGCCCTAACTTGTTAGGGAAACCTATGAAATGGCTTCATAGTATACCCTGCCCGCTCACCTTGGTAGTGACATGAGAGTAATTAACTCGGGCATATGGGGATCACGACTCGCGGTGAATGTGCACCACCTCTGCAGAGGGTAACAAACTGTTATAACAGTCATGCTCACGGTTACGAGCGGCCCAGAAAACTCACAGAATAACTGGATACTTGATGATGATCTTATAAAGTTGTTTAATGATGATATATGGTACACATGACTCTGATATATGTTCTTATGGGAATTAAATGGGAGCTTAAGCAAAACTTGATAATACTTGAGAATAAAAGTTTGACCTATTAAAAATGCTAACTGCAGTAAACCAGAGTCTATCCTTTTTGAGCTTCATAACCCCATGTTAGCTTGCTAAGTACGGAATGTACTTATACTTGTTTATTTTCTTTACTTGGATAAAAATCCCGGATGGGTAACAGATGACAACGGGTATGAGGATTTCCCAGAGGATTTTTAGGCTTGTGGTCAACTAGTTGACCTTCCCTGTGATGACGCCCACGAGAGTTTTATTATCTTTTCATTATTCCGCTGTGATGTATAAGACTAAGTTTTATTATAACTCTGATGTATGAGACACCGTGATGATACTTTATGTAATTTGTCAGCTTGTGTGTGTGATTGATTCCTGGCACACACGAGTTTTGTACATTCAATTTTATCCTTAAAATTGGGTGTGACACTGTAACAACAAATTTAGGGGGAAAATTCCTATATACTTCAGTTGGAAGTGATACCATCACTTTCTAAAATGTCCAGGTTGCATAAGGGGCCATAGGAAACAAGGCATATGCTTTTGTTTATTATCATGTAAATACAATTACTGACTACTGGGGCTACGCATTTGAAGAATTCTACTGTTCCGGTGGTTACGTTTCATGACTATGAATCATTTTAGTTTATGAGATGTCTTGCATAATCACCATAGGATATTATAGCATCTTCTGAATTAATATATCTTTTAACTGTATTTGCCCGTGCCTTTTCTAAGGTTTACCATTCTGCCCTGGCAGTTGCTCATGGTTGATGGAAATGGATTAATCCATCCACGAGGTAAAACACATTAACTGCTTGCTGATACTGGCAGTCTCATTTTCACAGTAATGGTTTCAAGTAGCTAGTTTATTGCGTTTAGCTACTTTAATGCTTTAGTTGACAATGTTGGCATTTTGCACATGTAAACTTAGATTTTATAGATAGATTGTAAAATAATCTTTAATGTGTGCATCATGTTATTGGATTTCATAAGAACCTTAGTTAATTTCTTTGAAAGGAAATCTTGGTTCACTTTAGAAAGACTATTCATGTTATAGGACGTTGTCTAATCACATCCTCTGTGGCCCCATTTCCTATTTTGAGAGCAAACTGCCTTAATATATGAATCCTCATTGGAAAGATTTGGTGAATTAGACAATCTTTCTTAATTGTGCTAGGCTATTAGTATTAGTATCCATTGAAAATGGAGCATTTTCTGTTTCTATGCTATTTTGAGAAAAGAATGCCCTCATAGCTGTGTGAACCCTGAGCAAGAAGACTTGGTGATATGGTTCATCTTGTCTGATATGCATATAAATAACCCACAAAGCTTCAAGAATGTAAAATCAGCATAATCTGTTCTTTATATTCTTCATTACATTAGTTTTTTAATATATGTCGTTGGGTCACCCTCTAACTTCTGCATTCAGCGGGTTTTGGCTTAGCTGAAGTTGCAGAGGCAGAGGCTATCATGACAGAAGCTAAAGCAGCTGCTAGGGAAGCAGAGGCTGCAGAAGCAGAGGCCCGAGCTGCACAGGCCTTCGCTGAAGCAGCAGTTTTGACACTGAAGAACATAAATGCTGCGAAACTGGTATAGCTCTAGTCCATGAATCTTTTAGATATGCCCTCTTGTCCTTTCACATGTAGAATCCAGTTCCGTAGCCCCTTACGCAACTGATTGGTTACTAAAAGAACCTGAAATCAGAAGTTTTCATAAACCCGCGGGCTTATTCACCAAAGATTATGATTTCCAAAGGTAATTATGCCATGGCATAGGGAAAAACATTCATTTGAACCTACTTTTGAAAAACAGAGTATGCGGGAAGCAGAATCAAACTGCTTTTGAGAAGTAAGAAACAACCAATGGAATCTGCGGCTCTACTGAATTCTGACTCCTTGATGTTCATGTGCAGATGGCCCAAGCTTGATGCTACTTGGAACTGTTGGGGTCCAGGTGTGCTGCAGGGGCAGGCCACCTATGCATGTAGTTCATGTTAAACTGTTGTTCAGGTAAACACAGCTGTCCCTGAATAAACACAGCTGTTATTGGATCCATGTATAAAGGTGTGCTGCAGGGGCAGGCCACTCTTGTACTATAGAAGATGTTTAGAAACTTTTGGCTAAACAATCTTGTTTGGGCCACAATATTACAGTCAAGTTTGCCAGGATACTTGATCATGTATTTCACTCGTCACAAGATGATTTGGGGGAGCACGTGTTGGTAATTTAATTTTTTTGGCGGAAAAATGTACTGTAGGGGTGGCTGGTACTATAGCCGCCCCTACAAATTCGATTTGTAGGGGCGGCTGATAACACCAGCCGCCTCTACAAATCGATTTGTAGGGGCGGTCTGGGAACCGCCCCTACAAATGCATGAATTGTAGAGACGGTATGGTAGGGGCGGCTGGCCGAACCGCCCCTACAAATGCCTATTAGCCGCCCCTGAAAATCATATCTGACGTAGTGTGAGTACATAAAGTACTCAGCAAGACCTAACTTTGGGTAGAGGTGAGGTGGAAGGGGAAGGTTATATGTGGAGGTGGTTAAGGTGGTTTATGTGGAGGTAGAAGTGTTAGGGTGAAGCAGTTATAATTTTAAGTTGGGCCCTGGCAGAGTATAGCGATCAATTTATTTCCCATCCAAAAAAATGCATTCATGCTCTTGCCGAGTCGACGGAGTCACGACCGGGGATGACGCCGGATTTCTCAGATCGTATGTCTGCCGAGTCGGTGAAGCTGCCACCGGTGACGGCGCCCGATGGTTCGGATCAGCCACCAATTCTGCTCTTTTCAAAATTTTGAAATCCTTCGAACATTGACTGGCCAGCGCTGAGAACGAACTCGCCAGCGCCGAGGAGGATTTGCTCGCCGGCCTTGCTGGAGAGTGGACTCCGGCCAGTTTCCTTTTTGAATTTGAACTCGTGGAGTTCGATCAGATCGCTTTGTCCAACGCATCACCTAGAGTCCTTGGTGGAGAGACTCTTGGTGGTGGTAAGGAGCCTTGCCATGGTTTCCCATGAAGCCGGCAATTCACCATTGTTGATATGATCTTCCCAACTTTGTGACACTCCTCAGAAGGACTTTTACCTGAATCCATTACCAGCTCCACCTAGATCAGCTCGTGGAGGGTGAAACCGCTCTCTTGCTTCGTTGATGAATTCCGGCGTGGACAGCTCATCTTCTGCGGCGTCCGAGTCTTCTTCCTCGCTTGCTCAAGCCCAGAATTTGAACTCTAAAGCGTGAACTGGAGTGGGCTTAGCAGTCGCCACCACCGCGATGGACACCGCCTTGGACACGTCCGATCGAGCTTGGCTGTACAAGAGCTCTTTTCTCGGAACCTCGGGCCCAGCGTGCCCCTTCTCCGGGTGACGAGGGAGAAGAGCCTGGCGCGTAGAGGGAGGAAGGGTTAGCCGGAGACCACCCATCAAATGGGATGGCCGCCCGCCGGGGCCGGCCCTCCTAGCCTCAGCACGGCGAGGCCTGCACTCACCTTCTTCCTTGCCTTTCGCTCACTACACTTAGAAGTTCTGTTTCTAGGTTGGCCCTAGAATGACAGTTGATCGCACAATGTTATCAGTTACCCATAGAAATAAATGAACCTGGAAATAGGAAGGGAAATTTCACCTATGTAGAGCTGGTGCCTGGTGGTGGCCTCCTCCGCCGATAGTGATAGGGTTAATGGGATGATGCGTCGATTCCGCGCCGCTACTTGGGCCATGGGATGAAGGACCTCAGAGCCTTTGGACGCGAGGCCACTTGCAGCGATCTCGTGGGGGAGAGAGCGCGAACAGTGCCCAACAGTGGGGGCCTGCCGGGGGCGGCGCTGGAGGCAAGGGCGTGCGCAGCATCTGCGCGCGTTGCGGCCGGAAAAATGGAAGAGGACCGGGAGAGCCTGCGAGGCGGCCAACCGTGCCATCTGTGCGTGCACAGCTGCCACAGAGGAAGAGGACGAAGATGAAGCGGAGGCCACGGCAGCAGTATGGAGCGCAGGCAGAGCCGTGGAGGAAGAAAGCTTCGGCCTTTTTTTCGGGTGGGTGGGGGAGGGGGACGGAAGGGTCGAGGAAGGACGCAGAGATTTCTGGAAGGGAGCATTGGCGCTGGATGGTGGCCACGCTGCATATCGGACGGGTGTAGCTGCCTTGAACAGGGTAACAGTAACCAGGATGCCGTACAATATATCTTTATAGATGAAAGGAAAATTAACAAATCAAATATTAGGATGACTAAATTTTTTAAGTTATTAATTATGGTTTTTTAGATAATTAGATAATTGTCATGACATGGAAGGTTCAGAATAGTAGATACATATATAAGACATGCAGCAAAATGAATCAATTCGCTTTTCATATTCACCTGCTTCTTTCTTTAATAATTTCATGATGTAGAGAAACAGGCACACTCAAACCAGTTTGTGGACTTGGCTGAGACTGATGGTATAGCATGATGTAGAGAAACAGGCACCTACCACTGGCCAACACGGCGATGGAATAGGCGGCTCTAATAGTCTAATCTACTATGAATTGTGATATATAGGTGGTCAATGAAACAACCAAAAAATGGTTATAATGCACAACACTACACGGGAGAAGATGATGTCCTTTGTCCCAGGACATCAAGATCTCGGGCCTTGTGTCGAAACACGTCGTGTAGGTGTTGACTGTAATTTTGTCTTAGATTGGAGTAGTCACCTTTGGAAGGAAATGTGCAAAAGTAGTAATGATTTTTGTACAAATGGTTCCACTTGTACACGTCATTTATTTGGTTGTAGGTACACAATGGAGAAAACCGAGGGTATGGGCCCACATACGGGGGTTGGCCGACCCCCCACCCACCGCGGCCCCACAGCCCTCCAATCCTTGTGAAGCCAACAAACACACTTTCAAGAGATATCCACCCTTGGAAATCACTTTGTATTTTCTCTAAATGGCCAGAAATGATCTGACATGGATTGAAGGGCCACCATCATATACTGAAGATCCCCGAGTGGCCCTAACACTTTATACACTCATTAATGGGAAGAAGGAAGCCTCCCCAACTAGTGGGGAGGGAAAAACATGAAAGTTGGGTTGGGGATCGGTCAACCACACATGTGCCCAATTCGCCTATCCTTATCCATGCAAAGAAGCACAAGTACGCTGGATCACTACCATCCATTCTATGGTAGTTTGACCCAAGGTTGTAGGATAGAGGTCGCCTAGATCCATGGGCCCACGTCAAAAGTCTAATAATACCCCCTCACTCTCAACTCATTAACACAATGGAGAAGCTACACATTCTATACATAAGCCCTGCTCTAGTAGTACTATAGAATATGGAGAGAGTGAGGGAAATGTGGAGAAAGGCTTGAGCCTGTCATTCTGTTCTCCAAGCTGTACCTCGACGGATGAGATCTTCTGTGTAACTAAGCATTTGGGATCTGTATGGTAATTGATCTCTGACTTTGGTACGTTGGTATATAATTTTGTTTCACTGGTACATCTCTTTACTTCTATAGAGTGCTCTAGCTTCACTAAGAGAACTTAGTCGGCCAAAGTTAGAGTTGTGAGTTATAATGTAGACGTGGTATCTGCACAATATCTTGCCTGTGTATGCTGCTTGCCCACGGATTGTTTCTGGTAGCCAGTAGGTGGTGACAACCCTATTTGGTCTTTGTATTACACCACGTGTTATTAGACAAGTTGAGCACCACCCCGCTTGGAGCCTTGGGAATGGTTCTATCTTTTGCCATTTCTCATCTAGTAATCCCAAAGTGAATAACCCTTGTATCTACATTGCCTTGTCGGTTATCATAACTATAGAAATCCTCTCTACCCAATCTATCAAAAACTCCTTTGTGTCATTATAGGATGAACCAGACTCTTAGTCAAGTACACTTCACGTTCCCCATGGAAATCAATACCTTGGAATACTCCTTCGTGAAAGCTACCGTGACAGCCGTACCCATGCAGTTTACCTGTTTGTCACCTTTGCTGTAACAGAAAGATATAAAGCCCGACATCCATATCTCCAAGAACCAGGTTTGTCACCATCCTCTGCACAGTGTACCTAGAGCAAAGAAAAAGTAGTATCCCACAGCAATTTCATGAAAGAACAGTTATTTTTATGGTTTAGCAGTGTAACAAAAACAACACAAATGCATGAGATAGATAATTAACCTTGTCCTTGATAATATATCAACCAAAAGACAAGAGTCCATACATAAAAATTTAACTAAAGGTTCGATGTAGACCATAGTCTGACATTACATGCCAGTTCCAAGCAAAAGCAAGAGTGATGGCCAACTTATCACAAAACATCCATAGTGGCGGCACTAGCTTCCGTAGTAGAACCATCCAATGGAGCTGCATGTCAGTTATACCGTTCCGGTACTGTTGGGACAAAATGAGGATCACAAGCAAACCAAGCAAAGGCTGAATCTTCACTATTATTCTCACGAATGAAATTGTGAGGAACCATACAAGCAACAACAACTACTTTTTGCTTCCACATCAGAGGTAACCATTTTTTCTTAAACTTGCCACATCCAAGAATTTCCTAAATCTGTTGGCAAGGTAAAAATTAAACATCAATACTAAATTAACAAATGAACAAAATGTTATAATACGGCTCTCATATTTTTTATCTTGTTCCACTACTCGGGGTCCATATTGATCACTCTTGTTCCGACCAGTTCCCGTTTGCTACCTAAATAATTTTCTTCATGCAGCCAAATCACCCCGATCTACTTGCCCCACTTATTCTTTAGGTAATTTTTCTAAACATGATTCCGGTGCACTGGAAAAACATATCTTTTACCTCGTTATAGCCCACATTGTTGAAATGAGTGTTTGCCATATTTTGTTTTCTAACTTGTTCTATGAACTTCTTGCAAATAAGCTTGGTATGCTCATCATTCCATTCCATTCCATTTCATCACCTTGACCATGATTTTTCCAGAAAAATTTTTAAGTTCCAGCTCAGGTATATTGGCAAATAATAATATTATTGTGATCATACGTCAATGCTTCCAATTTAATTTATAAGAAAAAATAGAAGACAAATTGATAATTCATCATCCGTTGTTCTCTTGTTTGCTGTTGGAGCACATTTATTTGCTTGTGTCACTAAATCGATGGTTGGCTGCGAGATGCGTCCATGCGTGAAGACATTGTCAAGTCGTCACCGAGCCCTGGTGCGGATGCTGCTGCAGCAGGGAGAGGCGTGGCTGTCCATGCATGGCTAGCTGGGGCCATCGTGGCCTACCCTGGCCAGCTGCTGGCTACTGCCAGACCCGACATGTCTTTCAAGTTAGATTAGGTTTGTCGTGTTAGGTGGCCCATGATAAAGTATATGTCCAAACATGAATCGTTTCTGAAATTACTTCAACTCCAAAATCTTCAGTCATGGCATTCTAGGAACAGCCGAATGACCAGCCCCTTCTCTTCGTATCTAAAAGAGCTTCAAAGTTTCCTCGCACATGTTCTAGTTCTTTCGAGGTTCAAGACAATTGTTGTGGAAGAAATTTCATGTCCTAGTTTTTTCTTTAGTTTTTGTTGTGATGTCAAGCTTGAGTCATTGGAGAATAAATTCTCCCTGTTTACAATGTCTGTCTCGTATGACACTGCATCAGCGCCCGTATCCACTCCATGAACACATATTTTGTGACGAGAGCAAGATCAAATAAGTGAATTGGTGCAGCGTCCATCTTAAACATTTAACCTCTTATTTCACTGGATGCATGCACAGTCCTTAATGGAGAACGTATGCATCATATGTACTTAGTGACTACACCTTTGCATATCATTCCACCAACACTTCCTTTGTACGGACAAATTAATAAACCTTTCCTGATGTGAAACTTATAATGGAGATACCTGAGCATTAATATGGAGGATTCAAGTTGTTTAATATCAAGATCTAAGATGTGTCGCATTTATTTATCTATTACTAGAAGATATCAAATCAGACAGGCAAGATAGTTCAACATTAATATATGAGGATACATATATCTCTGTTGTGGATACCTATATCTATATTGTGGATATATATATTTATCTCTATTGCTTGTGGATGCATATATCAACATTAAGATGTGCCGCTGCATGTATCCCAATATATATCTCTATTTTTTTTAGATAGTGATATTATCTCTACTGTGGATACATATATTATATATTAAGATGTGCCGCTGCATGTACACACATCTCTATTGTCGATACATGTATCAACATTAAGATGTGCCGCTGCATGTATCCCCATATATATCTCTATTTTTTTAGATAATGATATATATCTCTATTGTGGATACATATATCAACCTATGTGCCACAGTGTGACGCTGCATGTATCCCCATATATATCTCTATTTTTTTAGATAATGATATATCTCTCTATTGTGGATACATATATCAACCTATGTGCCACAGCATGTATATAAACAGGACCGAACAAGGCAGTATGCATACTAGAATACAAGTTCAACAAATATACTAATACTGTTCTACTCCACTTGCCACTCGTTAGGAAGACAAAAATGAGGACCGAGTGCGCCGCAGCTCTCTGCATTGTACTGGTGATTATGTCTTCAACCCTCTCATCCTGCTCTCCTCGTAAGTATATAACTTCTTTTGTACTTACAATAATTCCACTCATGCGTGGTTTATAAAGTCAGCTTTTGGTGTATGCAGGTGCGATTATAGGTATCCCATTACCTGGATGCACTCAGGAGCTTTGCCAAACAAAATGCTTGGAGTTTGCCAATAAGAATGGTCGCATAGTGGTAAAGAGCTCCCACTGTGAGACGGCGAATTTTTGCAATTGCGAGGTAGCTCCCAAACAGCGTCTGCCCCTTACCACAGAAGTTAAGAGATTAGCTGATGCAGATTACGATAATGGAACTTTTGTTTGAATATAATATATGACACCAATGGTGGATAGGGTCGTTACATGAAGGCAGACAATACCAAACTGCTAGCTCTTGCATGTATTTTATCCATGACCTGTTTCCTTCTAGGTCTAATAAAATAATTGCGCATCATTTCTATACGTTTGCTCATCCAATGTATCCACCATTTTGGTTACAACAAAATTACTTCAGGCCGTACTGACTTCTGTACTTCCAAATTGACCTGGTGATTGCTCGGGTTTGGTCGAGTTATGCCAAACCCGACCGAGAAATTCTTAGCGCGCCAACGTCGGTCAATCCCACTATTGTACACGACGTTGCCTGACACTCAATTACCCGGTGGCAGTTTGTTCTCCCTAGTAGAAGGCTAATGGGCGTGGCTCTCCGTCATGGCTTGACAGGCTTTTTTTAGCACAAAAAACTAATATTTTAGTAATAGATCTTTTGGTCAGGCCAAACGCCTTGGCGCAACTCATAACTGCGGCGTGCCACATGCACTGTGGTCGCAGTCGTCCGCCACGGCCACAGGGGAACTTACGTGGTAATAGAAAAAAGTTTTTAGTGGTGGCTGGTAACCTTATGTAAGGGCGGTTTTGTCAGCCGCCTCTATAAAAGGGTGGCTAAAAATCACTGATTTGTAGGGGCGGCTGGTGTTATCAGCCGCCCCTACAAATCAATTTTCAGAAACCACGAAAAAAGAGGCAAAAAAATAGCAATTTTACAAATCAATTTTCAGAAACCACGAAAAAGAGGCAAAAAATAGCAATTTTTTTTAACCTAGGAGGTCCCCACCGGCAGCAACACACACCCTCACTCTATGGTTGTCTCGTGCACCATCTCCTCTACCACTACACCTCACATTCAATTTTGTCCACAATCCATTTTGATTCCCCATGTATTATAAAAAACTGAGCATAAATTGATTGTTTGAGGCCCTAAACTAATTCAAATGAAAAAGTTGTCAACTACAAAGTTTTATAACTTTTCGAGATCTACAACTTTCATTTTGGTAGTTTCTCCATCCGAGGTCACTTATAAAATTTGAATTTCAAATAATAGAAATTCGAATGTAGTTTTCCGTGACAAGATGGTTTCAAATGAGAAAGTTATCAAGTACAAAGTTTCATAACTTTTCAAGATTTACAACTTTCATTTTTACTGTTTGTCCATCCGAGGTCATTTAAAAAATTCAAATTTCAAATTTTTGGAAATTCAAACGTAGTTTTTCTTGACAACATGATTTCAAATCAAAAAGTTGTCAACTACAAAGTTTCATAACTTATCGAGATCTACAACTTTTATTTTGGTTGTTTCTCCGTCCGAGGTCGTTTACAAAATTTAAATTTCAAATTTTAGAAATTCAAACGTAATTTTCCTTGACAAGATGATTTCAAATTAAAAAGTTGTCAACTATAGAGTTTCATAACTTTCTGAGATCTACAACTTCTATTTTGATCATTTATTCATCCGACATAGTGGTAGTAACATTGTTCACAAATGTTACATATCCCTCTTATTGTTTATGAAACTATAAGAGAGATATGTAAATTTTGTGAACAATGTTATTACCACTTTATCGGATGAAGAAATGACCAAAATAAAACTTGTAGATCTTGATAAGTTCTGCAACTTCTATGTTCATGATTTTTTCATCTGAAATCAATTAGTGTTCCAAAATAACCTTTACCTTCTCTATGTGCTCCTCTAGATATTGTTACTCTTTTGCCCCTCTCTTTTTTTATATTTTTTGGGCTGTCGTTGTTTTTTTGGAAATTTTGACTTTTTCTTTTTATTTTTTTTGATATTTTTCATTCACTTAGGAACACAAAAGAAGTAACCACATAAAATATGAGCTCAAACAAGTGAAAGACGTGGCCTGTGGAAATTTTAGAAGATATGCTCAAAATCGAAAAAAGGTTGTGACCACGAAAAGATGATCTTGTGACCAGTTTTTGACTAATTTAAAATTCTCCGACCCCGACATAGTGGGGGATGGACGGATGCAAAAAAAATTCTGATCGATTTTGATATATGGAACGTCGAAATCGGAGTTCGTATGCGAAAACTAGACCAGTTTTAAGAATTGGCTCCGAATTAGCGGACAAAACGGGAACAATAATTTTAAACATTATTTTCAAGTAGTAAATGATCTCAACTGAAAAAGTTGTCAACTACAAAGTTTCATAACTTTTCGAGATCTACAACTTTCATTTTGATTGTTTCTTCATTCAATGTCGTTTACAAAATTTGAATTTTAGTGCTTACTTTTTAATATTCGGCGTCCATTTGTAGAGGCACTTCATTGTTGAGCTGCCTCCTACAAATCGGGCCATTTGTAGGGGCGGCTCATAACACTGGCCGCCCCTACAAATTCATTTGTAAGGGCGGCTCATTTGGCAACCATTTGTAGGGGTGGCTCTATCACCAGCCGCTCCTAAAAAAAAATTCGTACCATTACTAAAAACGTTTTTTACGTAGTGAATTTTGTCAACGTGACTCAGTTACGCCAAAACTATACCACAAACAATCTATATATGGCGATTCCAACGTTGAGTCCTATAGCGCGACGACTCAGCTGCATATACAGGTCATGTGCACGGCTTCTTCCTTATCATCCTGTTTCATGATTATTTCACAATAAAATAACCATGTGTACAAAATAAATATGAAAATATATTTATTCGGCATGTGCCATTTTGTGACTATTTATTTCACCGTGGCTGAGCCGATGACCCATGGGCACAGCACCCCTAATTTCGTCTGGTTTCTAGAAGAATGAAAAGGGAGAAACGGGAAGACGTTGTTTAATAAACAAATCGCATATACTTGTGATCTTGGTTGAACTGCTGGCCCACATGTCATTGATGTGAACTCTCACGTAAAGAGTATATTGAGCTGGAGATGGAATCTTGGCCGACTCTAGCTGGAACACGTACGAGAGATTGATCGGAGAAAGAATCGTGCCCAGTGCGGTTAATTGATCTAATCTAATCACGTTTGCTTGGCTGAGCGGCAAACGCCAGGCTTCCTGCCCCTATATAAACCAGAGTCCTGGCCAACACCGGGGCCGGGTCACACATTCACGCCGAACCTCTGCCAAACTTTCTCCCCAACGCATACACCACTGCCGAAGCCCTGCAGCCCATGTCGCGGAGAAGCCGCACGCAGAGCAGCCTCGTCTACTCCGAGCTAGTAATTGGCTCTATTATTTCTACGATGGCGGAGAGGTCGTATTGGCCGGATTAGATTACTTTCCGAACTCGGGATGCTGTAATTACAGCGAGGGGTTGCCCTCACTGAGTTTGATGACACTACGTAAAAAACGATTTTTAGCAATGGTTCGATTTTTTTAGGAGCGGCTGGAGTTGGAGCCGCCCCTACAGTGACATGCTCGGGTGCCCAGACACCAGCCGCCCCTACAAATGGAACAGCAGGGGCGGCTGGTGTTACGAGCCGCCCCTAAAAATGGGGTTTGATTTGTAGGGGCGGCTCAATCACCAGCCTCCCCTGAAAATGCTATTTGTAGGGGACTCTGGTGATTGAGCCGCCCCTACAAATGGCCCCGTATTTATAGCACCGATTTGTAGGGGTGGCTCAATCACCAGCCACCCCTACAAATGCCCCCCATATAAAACAGATGCAGCACCTTCTTTCTCCTCGGGTCACTCACTCCAACCCATGAAAGAAAGGTGGGGAGGTCTTGGGCACCTCCCAAATATTGCTCTACTAAGGGGGAAGGTTTTGGTCTCAAATCCTTTGGTGGAGAGGTTGTAGAAGGTAAGAAAATGCTATTCTATACTTTTTTTTTAAAGTTTTCATGGTTGGTTAGTGAGTAATTAGAGTTTTGTTTTTCTCTCTCTTCTATGGTGCTTGAGCTATTTATGAAGCAAATTAGACCCAATTTTTAAATGTACTAGGGTAAATTAGGGAGGGGAACAAGATCATGCCCTTATTTGGTCCATGTTTCTTGATTTTAGTGAACAATTAGTTAGTTTTATGGATGTTTCATATGCATGTGGATCTAGATCTAGGGTTTGGTTTTTTTATTAATTTCGTTTTTGTAAATTTATGTTTGATGAAATTGGACTAGGGTTTGTATGAAAGATATTGGGTAAAGTATAATTGTTGATAATTGTTGTCTTTGAAATTATTTATTGTAATCAGTAAATATGTATTTTAATTATTTATGGATAAATGGGCCGTTAATTAATTTTCTTTTACCATGGTGTGTTTGTATGCTTCATGTAATTACATTAAATTATATTCATATATATCTAAAGTATATACAATTATTCTCAAGTAATTATTAATTTGTTTTATTTTTATATATATCTGAATAAGTACTCCTTTAATGTTTGTTTTATTGTTGTTGTAAAAGATGGAGTACAGGAACTCTTAGATGTATGGTTCGTTAAGGTTCAAGGCAGGTTTCCGTGAAGAGGTGGATAAATTTATTGAAGCCGCAAAGAAGCATGCAACGACATTGAAAGAGAATAAGGATACAATTATTTGCCCATATAAAGATTGCAAGAACCGTATGGCATGGACAGATGTGACTATCATCAGATCATATTTGATTATGCGAGGATTTGTTGAGGACTACACAGTGTGGATTCATCATGGTGAAACGGTTATTGTTAACGACGAGGATGAGAAGGAATACGACGACGAAACCATAGAATCCCTATCCCAATATTGAGCAGAGCTTGATGCACGAATGGATTTCGAGTTTGGCAATGAACAAGGTGGTGATGCTGGTGGTTGGGATGGTAACGACGAAGGTGGTGCCAATAATGATGGTGGAGCATGTGTCGGGGATGAAGATGATTTGGAGGACATGATTCGAGCCCTTGGACCAGAGATTTTACTAAATAGCCCGAAAGGTCTAGAAAATTTGTACAGGGTGACAAAAGCATCAAAGGAGATTGTGTATGGTGTTGAAAAGGGTTGTCCGATACATTGGACATTGCTACGTTTTGTGCTTGAGCTGCTCATCCTGAAGGCTAAGTACGGCTGGTCAGACTGTAGTTTCAATGATCTATTGCATCTCCTGTCATGGGTGCTGCCACAACCAAACTCAGTTCCCACCAACACATACCAAGCGAAGAAGGTCATAAGTCCATTGACAATGAGGGTTGAAAAAATCCATGCATGCCCCAATCACTGTATACTTTTTCATGACGAAACGTTCAAGTCACTGGATAAATGTCCCTTGTGTGGGGCAAGCCGGTACAAGAACAATGACCTTTACGGTGGGGACGAACCCTCCACGGGGAAAAAGAGGAATAAGAAGGGTACCAAAAAGGTGGTACAAGAATCTCAGCCCCTAGAGGACACTCCATTAGGCAACAATACAAAGCAGAGAAGAATTCCTACCCTGGTAATGTGGTACCTACCAGTGACCGACCGCTTGAGATGTATCTTCCTAAACCCTAAAGAAGCCGCACTCATGACATGGTGGGATGATGAGCGCAAGGTGGATGATGATAAGATTGCACACCCGGCTGATTATAGTCAGTGGCAAAGGTTTGATGAGAAGCACAAAGAATTCAGCGATGACCCAAGGAATGTATGGTTTAGCTTGAGCACCGATGGAATGAATCCCTTCAATGAGAGGATGAGCGACCACAGCACATGGCCAGTGATGTTGACCATGTACAACATCCCAACATGGCTGTGTCAAAAGAGAAAGTACCTTCTCCTCACTATTCTTATTTCTAGCCCTAAACAACCAGGCATTGATATAGACGTGTTCCTCGAGCCCTTGATGCAAGAAATGGAGAGGCTATGGAGGCATGGGGAGCAGATGTACGATGCGTTTCGAAAGGAGAACTTCATATGTAGAGCAATAATATTTGTTACTACCAATGATTACCCCACGCTATTTGCTTTGTCTGGACAGATCAAAGGGAAGACGGGATGCTTGGTTTGCTTGGATGGTACTACATGGGTGTACCTAGATGCATCCAAGAAGATAGTTTACCTAAGGAACCGACGCTTCTTAAAGATAAGTCACAAGTACCGCAGCAAATTGTTCTTTAGATTTTATGACAACGCCCCAGAGATTGAACCCCCTCCGGAGAGACGTCATAATGGAGAACACGTGTATAGAATGGTGAAAAACATACGCGTCGTGTATGGAAAAAGAATCCGGATGGGACGAACAGAGATAGAAGCACACCTCCTGTCGAAGGCGTACCTTTCAAGAAACAATTGATCTTTTTTCAGTATCTGCCTTATTGGCCAGACTTGGAGGTCCCCCATGCCATTGATGCTATGCACGTGCACAAGAATGTCTTTGAGAGTCTCATTGCTATCTTGATGGACACAGGCAAGTCAAAGGATGGTCTGAAAGCACGGAAAGACATGGTGCAGCTAAACATGATGCCACAGCTTCACCCGGTACCTAAGGCTAATGGAAAATACACTCTGGCCACGGCGTGCTTCAACCTAACACCAGACGAGAAGAGAGCTATATGCACTTTCCTGAGAGTTATCAAAGTCCCGACTAGGTTTTCAGCAAATGTGAAGAAGCTAGTGTCGATGAAGGACTTGTCAATAGCACACTGCAAGGCTCATGATTGCCATGTGATGCTGACAGTATTTCTACCTATTGCAATCAGGGCTATAAAGCTAGAGTTCTTGAAAATGGCCATTACCCGCATGTGCTACTTCTTTTCAAAGATCTCACAGAAGACGATTGGCAAGGAAGAGCTGAGTGACCTACATGAATTTGTGGTGGAGACACAAAACCAACTGGAGATGTGTTTACCTCCTGCTTTTTTATATATAATGCCACATCTCATGATTCACATGGTTCATCAAATACAGGTGTTTGGCCCTTGCTACTTGCATGAAATGTGGTCCTATGAGCGGTTCATGTCAGTTCTAAGTCGATACGTGCATAATCGAGCATACCTAGAGGGCTCCATGATAGAGGGTTACAGTACTGAAGAAGTCGTCGAGTGCTGTCAAGAGTACCTAAAAGTACAGAAAGGGATTGGTAAACCCGATTCTCATCACAAGGGTAGGCTGGCTAGGAAGGGCACCAGTGGTAGAAAAGTGTTCATCGACCATGATTACAAAGAGGTGAGTCGGGCGCATTACAGTGTCTTGCAGAGTACACAACTGATGCAACCGTATATTGATGAACACTTGGCTATCATTATGACGGAGAGAAATGGCCGTTCGGATGATTGGGTCATGAAACAACACAAGCAACGACTAACTACATGGTTAAAGGACCAAAACATACTGCCTGGAGAAACCATAGACTCTATTACCATCAGTAGGTTGGCGGAGGGGCCATCGAGACAAGTGACATCTTGGAATACTTATGACATCAATGGGTATACGTACTATACCCACGCAAAGGATAGTAAATATGTGAACCAAAACAGCAGCGTTCGAATAGAGGCTCTCGATGGATTAGGGCGAAAGATCCAATACTTTGGCATCATTGAAGAGATATGGGAACTTGACTATGGAAGGGATATAACGGTGGCCCTATTTCGATGCCATTGGATCAAACAACACCAACTGAACGAGATTAGATTGAGAGTCCTGGACCTTGAGAATCTAGGCTACCAAGATGACCCTTGGGTGCTCGCTTCACGTGTCGCACAATTTTTCTATATGTTTGACCCACAAAGTAACCTCTCCCCGAAGAAGAAGACAAAGCACATGGTTGCCTCCGGGAAATAGCACATTATTGGAGTTGATGGCGTGGACGATGTTGAAGCTTACAATAACTATGATGAGATGCCGCTATTCACAGACTTTCCTAAGAAGATCAGTGTTGTGAAAAAGAACCTTCCCAAAGACATAATGTCATGGGAACGAAAAGGTGTCAAGGGAAAAGTCATTCCAGCGGGCTAGCTAGTTGTTGAACGTGGAGTGTTCGTGTAAGTGTGTGTTTGTAAGACTTCATTTATGCATGTGTGTGAGACTATATATTTATGTACGTGTGTAAGACTACATATTTTTGTATGTGTGTGAGACTATATTTTATGCATGTGAGACTACCCTTTGCAACATCCAGATGACTCTATTTGAACATCCACTCTATTACTACTAAAACCTTATGAAATCACTTAACACTTTATGAAATGAAGAAATGACCAAAATAAAAGTAGAAGATCTCGATGAGTTATATAACTCTTATATTCATCATCTTTACAGCTGAAATCATTTAGTGTTTGAAAATCAGGTTTGAAGCTATCATTTTCTGAAATTTAAAATTTGAATTGTCACATGAAGAAGTGATCAAAATAAAAGTTGTAGACAGTGAGGAGTTCAACAACTTTTATGTTCATGACTTTTATTGTTGAAATCATTTAAGGTTTCAAAATCTTGTTTGAAGTTGCCATTTAGTGAAATTCAAAATTACAACGGTCCAAATTTGGTCAAATGAAAATATGATCAAAATAAAAGTTGTACATATTGATGAGTTGTACAACATTGGTATTCATGAGTTTTTCATCTGAAATCTTTTACTCTTTCAAAATATTGTTTCAAGTTGAAATTGTTTGAATTTCAAAATTTGAATCGTTCAAACAAAGTCACATGACAAGATGATCAAAATAAAACTTGTACATGTCGATGAGTTATACAACTTTTATGTTTACAATATTTTCATTTTATTTAATTTAAAGTCATAAAATTGAAGTTGAAGTTTTAAAATTCAAATTTATAATTTTTGTTTTTTTTTTGTTTTCTATATTGTTTTGACTACAATCGTTTATATATATATATTTCTTCATATATATAATAATCCAAAATATTATATTTGTGCATATACACAATTATTTTTATATTACTTTTATTTTGGTCACAATTGTTTTATATATACATAATTGTTTTTATAATATAGAATTAACAATTTCAAAAAATAAAAATATATATCTAGGGGCGGTTGGATCAGCAACCGCCCCTACAAATGCATTTGTAGGGGCGGCTGGATCAGGAACCGCCCCTACAAATGCATTTCTAGGGGCGGCTGGATCAAAAACCGCCCCTACAAATCATCCTGTCTATATATACGAGGGCGCACAGGTGTTGTCTTCATTTGGGCGCTCTCTTCTCCTCCGACGACGCCAGCCTGCCTCGCCGATGCCGGCCCGCGCCCCTTCCCCGCCGACGCCGGCCCACGCCACTTTCCCTCACCCGCGCGCCCCATCTCCGCCCCCGCGCGCCTGCTCCTCCCCACCCTAGGGTTTCTGACCCCGCCGCCGACGCCCACCCGTCCCCGGTAGTTGGCCCCCGCTAGTCCGGCCGCCCCTAGGACAGCCCTGTGCGGGGAGTTTCCCCTGTGCAGGTCACCCGACCCCAGGATCCTGCTATAGCTCTAGTTTCGCACGGTGCTTGACGGCCGTCTTCAACCTCCGACGCCGTCAGGCTGCCCCGCCGACGCCGGCCCGCGCCACTTCCCCTCACCCGCGCGCCCCATCTCCGCCCCCGCGCGCCTGCTCCTTCCCCGCACCCGCGCGCCTGCTCCTCCCCGCCCTAGGGTTTCTGACCCCGCCGCCGACGCCCGCCCACTCCCCGGTGGTTGGCCCCCGCCGGCCGGCCGCCCCTAGGACAGCCCATGCAGGGAGTTTCCCCTGTGCAGGTCGCCCACCCCAGGACCTGCTACAGCCCTGTTTCGCGTGGTGGTTGACGGCCGTCTTCAACCCGTGCGTGTCGCCGGCACCTCGTCTCCAGCCTCCACTAGTCCCCGCCACATCTCGATCTGCTGGAGGAGCTGAGCCCACCGGTGACGAAGGTATGCTGCGTGCTAGTTATGATGATGATATTTGCAATGTTGCGGGTGGTGGCTGTCTCCTGGACTATCCCTAATCTGTGCATTTTGACTATCCACTGGATTATCGCTGAATTATTCTAGCATACTGCTTGAGTATGGAATTATTTCTTTAATGATCTATTCTGACTTCCTGGATTATATACTATAGTAAAACTTAATTATTTATTTTTTATCAGCAAGTACACATGTTATTTCTTATTTGCAGTATGACATAATATGATTTGTGGTAGGTTATTTAATGATCTGTTTTTATTTGCATTGTTCTTGCATTGTTGTAGTATATTACATTAGCTTCACTCCGACATAAACACTTATATTTGAACTGTGCAACAAGTAGAAATGTAAAAGCTTAAACACTTATATTTGAACGGTGCAAATTAATAGTCAATCCTTTTGTGTGCTCAAGGTGTAATAAGCACTGGAACTGAAATTATGTTTGTGATACTAACAGAGTCAATCTTCTATTCTCCATAGTAATGTAATAACAACAATGGCTACTTTTAATAAGTTATAAACAAACTTAATGGATCACTGGCACATTATAGAAAAAATAGCATTAGATTAAGAAGTCATATGTTGCTGTATCTCGGCCTAATGCTCCAAGCTAACTACTGTTAGTCGACCAAACAATTCTTGGTAAACTACCCTAGCTATGTACCAGCAGGTTGCTAGTAGCAAGTTACATGAATAAGATATCTCCATCAGTCCTTCTATGTTACCACTCTTTCTGTGTCTTTTTGGTTCTTTTTCATGGTTGTTTCTTGATGCAACATCAACACTTCTTGGTAGACTTGCAGCTTCTTCCTCCAGTTGGCTGCACACTTGCATCAGCTTCTTCTCGTATTATACATATACTGTATTTGCTTTGATGCTATTGTCTGTACTCTTACTCTTACACGTACTACTCTCTATACTACTCTACTACTACAAAGTTAACTGGATATGTGCCTACTACTTCTTTTACTACTACATAACTACTGCCACTGCTCTATACTACTACTACTCTGTACTACTTAACTGCTGCTGATACACTATACTACTACTTAACTAATACTTAAGTTGTCCTTGCTACTACTTTATACTCTTACTCTTACTACTACTTCACTACTCTAACACTACTACTCTTACTACTACTCCACTACTCTTACTACTCCTACTACTCCTCCTCTTACTACTCCTAGGCATGCTTGTACAACTGGGCATGCTTGTACAATTGGATGCCCCAATTTGGATCCACCATTGCTCTGCTCTGCTTGCTGCTTGCTGCTCAAAATTGAAACAGGCTTCCAATTGTAGAAGCTGTTAATGCTTATCTTGGACATGATGATGGCTATTTTGATTTTTACACGCTGAACAAAGTGCCTAGAGTAATGGGAACTATACATGATGTTCATTCCCATTTTGATTCATACTGAGCAAAGTGCCTTAGGTCAATGATGTTAGATTTTTAGGCACAGGAGGAGCACCCTTAGGTGCAGCAGCCACACCTTACTTACGATTGTTGTCTGCAATTTTTGCTAGCTAATAATCAGTACACCCCCTCAGTGCATCCTCCCTGTCTAATTAGCACTATTTCCTAATGGTTTCTGTGGACTGATTAGTAGCTTTGATGAGAACTTGGGTTATTAATTGAGACCTAAGGCACTTTGCAATGATGTTTCTATACATTCTTAATAGTATTATTTCCCATCTGTGAACTGTTGGTACTCGTTTCCTGCCATTTGCAACAGCTCATTAGCTCATTAATCTTAGCTGTTCTTTCATTGTATGCTTGCAGCCTTGCACTTGTTTGTTTAATTAGTGGGACTTCGATTCATCCAGTTTCATTTTTTGGGAATAAATATCTACTGAGTAGAAATAATCCTTGCATTTATATTATTCTTCTTACATTGTCATTTGTATGCTTGCAGCCTTGCACTTGTTTGTTTATATTATTGTGGCCGGTGGCTACTAATCTTCTCTGTACTTGCTGTCTTCTCTGTACTCCTCTTCTACTACTACTCTCCTCTACTCCACTCTACTCCTCTCCTCTCCTAAGCAGCTGTTGCTTTTTTGCTACTTCTACTACTTCCCTACTACTTCTGTCTACTACATCTGATTGTCCGATCTGCTTATTAGGTTCGGAAGATATTAAGCATATGATGTTCTTACATTGTCATGTTGCTTTTTCTAGGAAGCAGCACCTGCTTTTTTTTGCCAAATCTCCCCTCTCCTCTATTTGTTGCCACCTTTCCTATCCTCTATGCTTTGGAAGCAGCACCTGCTTTTTTTTGTCAAATCTCCCCTCTCCTCTCCTCTCCTTTGTTTTGCCGATGATGAAATCGTCTAAGTCCATACATTATATGGAATATGAGCTGATGATCAAGAACTTGTGAGGAACTTGGCATCATTAGCAGCCGCCCCTACATTACCTTCTCCTCTCTTCTCTGTTATGATGCCTTGATGCTCCAAGTTCAATATCAGATGATGTTTGACATGTTTCTGAGGCCTCTACCACTGCTACTTCTCGTTTTTTTATATATTGGTGTTTTATAGGACTACTTTGGTTTATAGACATTTTTATTTCTTATACCTTCTCGCGTACCTAAAGCACACTTTCTTGCATCTATTAGAACAAAGCGCGAAATAATGTCGCGGACACCAGATAGTGCAGCCTGATGCCCCGAGCATGATGAGCACCCAACCCTTGAGGAGCAAGCACTAGAGGACCAGCTTACTCAGGAATAGTTCAATAAGGAGGTACAAAATGATCTAGAAGTGATGCTTACTCAGGAGCAGTGTGATGAGGAGAAAGGCCCCGAAGGATAGGCTGCTGAAGGCGAAGAAGAAGAGGATGATGCTGATGATGACTCAGAAGAGGGATATGTAAGTCCCAAGGATCCTTTCCCACGTGAAGGCAGAAGGAGGCCAACGGAGGAAGATTTGGACAAGGACTTTGACCCGAATGAGGAGGTAGGGAAAAAGCCTTAGCTTGTAAATTTTGCTAAAGCTTTGGTTGTATTACCTCTGCTAACACTTTGACCTATCGTATATACAGGTCCCTCCTGAAACTTGGAAAAGATGACGTCGACATCCACGACATCTCACTGGACAAGACGGAGTAGAGGAAAGGAGAGCAGAGGCAACAGCCACAGAGACGGATCACGATGCCTCTGCTCCACAACCTGAAGACACAACCACGACTACCAAGCCTAAGAGGAAACGAGGGGATAGAAAAGGAAATCTATATCCAGATAAGGCATGCTATGTGATAACGGAGGTCAGGCCAGCAGGGGAGGTCCTTGAGCCAAAGGAATTAAGGGGATGATTCCGTAATGCGATCGGGGCCCTAGTAACAGATAAATTGAACCCAGCAATCCCTAACTGGAAAGAGGCACCAGAGAACAAAAAGAATGAACTATGGGATAGGCACCTGAGGGTCAATTTTAGATTTTCGGAGGGTAAGCATGAACTGGTAAAAAAATGCTTTCAGGATGATGGGAGGGGTATTCCGATGTTGGAGGTCGGAGCTCAACACAAAGTATATCCAAAAGGGGTTAACTCCCTTCAAAGAGTTTGGCAAAATAACTCCTAGTCAATGGGAGGAGCTCGTGGCTCAGAAGACTTCACCGAAGGCATTGGAGCTCAGTGCCCGTAACACCGAGCTAGCAAAGAGGAACAAACACCACCATCATCTAGGCCCCGGTGGCTACTATGCCAAGGAAGAGCAGTTTAGGAAGATGGACGAAGAGGCCACAGCTGCTGGGAATATCAATGTGACAAATCTGAAGGTACGCTCAAGGAACTGGATATATGCGAGGAGTATAGAATCATCCGACAGTAATATTAAGTTTACTAAGCCGGAGACCCAAGAGGCGGTATCAAGGATACTGAAATATGCTGAAGACAAGGAGAAGGGCTCCTTCAATCCTTCTAGAGAGAGGGACGAGCTTAGCCTTGGCTTGGGAAACAAGGAGCACACAGGCCGCACCAGGGGGCTAAGGAAAAGGACAACCTAGAAGCAAGGATTCGAAGAGGACAAGCACATGTACAAGAAACATGGCCAAGACCGGGAGACTAGTCTTGAGCTCCAAGTGAAGGCTCTAGTTGCGAAGGTGCTAGAGGAGCAACGACTATCTACGGAGCCACGGATATTAGTGACGCCGCTGGGAGAACTGGCATTAGTTGGTAGCCCTCCGAAAGTTCCTAGCAGCCAAGGTTCCACTGCAGCCACAACCCTCGTCAATCACATATGGGAACCAACTAGTTGCACCTTGGTGTTTCTCAGCGGACGATAGAACACTGTGATGAAGGTGGCAACGGGTGTGGCACATCCTCCCGATGGCTTACACCACAATAATAAGATACCACCGGACTACACAAGGGTCGAGGTGCATACCATGAAGCCCGAGTTCATGCAGTGGAGGATAGACTACGCAACTCTCGAGGGCTGGTGTTACTCGGAGACGTTATTGGGCAGTTCATCCTCTAGCACAAATGGGACATTATATTGACTGCTTCTTCACCGCCTCCCCCTCTCCCAAATTTGGAGCGAGTTGTTATGGTTGGTGAGATATTTTCACCGTCTTGTGACCACCATGTACCTGAGATGCCACATTCTTCCCCACCTCCTAGCGAGCATGTGCCTGATGAGATGCCACAACCTTCTCTAGCTCGTACCAAGCAAGTGCATGATGAGATGCCACAGTCTTCTCAACAAGTACAGCTGATACATGAATAATGAGTGCCTCCTGAAGGAGGTGATGCACAAGAAGATGAGGACGTGCCTGAATGAGAACTTCAAAAGAAGATTCCAATCAACATAAGGTCAGTTTATGTTCCCATGAAAGACGTCTCGTCGGTGTCCAAGTGGTATTCACATGACCAGTTCAAGCCTGAGAACCAAGTTAAACAAGTCCCATCATGGGGTTCTAAGGAGGCCGTAACTAGCAAACTCCACCAAATTGCAAAGCAGTATCCAAATGTTGATGACATCAAATGGTCAAAGGATTGCCCGAAAACATATAAAAGAGGCAAGCCCTTTATACCAAACTAGGACATGCAGCGCCTACCACTTGGAATGAGAAGGTTCCATGATTGGTACTTGCGTGTTCTCCCAATGAGCTTAGATCTCGTACAAGCATGCTTCCCCACCGGCACATTTGGAAGCCCAGTCGGGAAAATTGTCTTTGACTTCAATGACATGCACACATGCTTTCACCTAGGAGAAATGGAGATGAATCTAATTCGCACGTGGTGCATGTAAGTCCTTGTCCTCCCGATATGATATGAATGTAATATTTGAATTTTGTTGTAACTAACCAACGCCATGATTTGTAGAATGCAAGTGCACATTGTCAAACAAATGTCAAGTCTAAAAGCCGGGTATGTAGACACTGGATGCCAAAGAGCTAGCTGCTGCAAAGACTCTTCGGGAGAAAGAGCGCATCCGTACGGTGAAACTAAAGGAAGAGTCCCTTAAGGTTGCCGCATACATTGCTCTGGCTTTCAAAAATCTACAACAACACTCTACTATATGGCTACCATACAACTTCGAGTAAGTTCAACTATATACTTAAAGCTTTGTTCGATATATTTTATTCGATGCAAAAGAGCTTATCTAGTTCTATGATTAAATCCATGCAGCAACCACTGGATTTGTATAGCCGTCGATGTCGGGAGGAGCATGGCATGGGTCTTTGATTCAATAGATAAGGACCCGGCGACATACAAAGAATTCATATCGATTCTCAAGATGTATACATATCGACAATCCTCATTAGCTTATATGTTTGTATACATACTTGTAACGTTCACTTATGGATACTAACAAGTTGTATTTGCTAAAATAATTCAAACAGAGCATTTAGGTTCTATGTCACTCATCATCATGGAAGGCATGATCCAGCGAGGAAGGAAAAGCTGGCTATAAAAACACTATGTGCGGTAAGTGTAATTTACTTCTTCAGTACTCCGTTACATGGCTGTCAAAAGCATTACTTAACATTTTCATATGCAAAACACACAGTGCCCCAAGCAGAAGCCTGGGAGTGTACATTGTGGATACTATATATGTTCTATAATGGGTAACACCAGTGCCTATAGGAGACACCCCTTAAGGGTAAATTTGAACCTCTTCATCAGTAGTATAAAAACTTCGTACATGGTATGAAATACTAAACCAAAACTTGTTCTCTTGTAGTGGAGAGAAGAGAAAGGAATGAAAAAAGACCCATACAAGGATGACCAACTCTTAGAGCCCGTCGGCGACCTTTGCAACTTCATATTGGACCAGATTGTACACGTCAAAGGCGCCTACCATGACCGAGAGTCTGACTTAGATAGAAATCCTCGGTACCAACACCTTCATGAGATTGAAAGGCTAGCTCTAGGATGTTGATAACAATGTTTATGGAATTTGTATATTAGATGATGGATTGTATATATCCTTATGAATTGGACTTGTAATTGTAGTTTATATAATACTATTGTGCTTGTAGTCGCGTTCGGAACGTTGGTCGCGGGGCGTTCGGCAACGCGAACGCGGTTCGGAACGTTGGTCACGGGGCGTTCGGCAACGCGAACGCTGGATGGAATACACGGAAACAAATAGTTCTGGTTGAATTTGAATTGTAAATTTGAATTTTTTTAGCGAGAAAACGTATAGTAGGGGCGGTTCTAGATTAAACCGCCCCTACAAACAGGTATTATAGAGGCGGCTGGCACTACAGCCGCCCCTACAAATTGATTTGTAGGGGCGGTTGGTGATTGAGCCGCCCCTACAAATCGATTTGTAGGGGTGGTTCATAATACCAACTGCCCCTACAAATCGATTTGTAGGGGCGGCTCAATCACCAACCGCCCCTACAAATCGATTTGTAGGGGCGGTCTGGGAACCGCCCCTATAAATGCATGATTTGTAGAGACGGTTCGGTAGGGGCGGCGAGCCAAACCGCCCCTACAAAGGGTTACCAGCCGCCCCTAAAAATGCTTTTTGTAGTAGTGTGATTAATGAGGCGTTTGTCTCCGTGGGCTCTGCCCCTACATATAAAAGCCATTGTGGCCAAATTTGGTGTAACGCGCGATTTAATGCGAGTGGCACCGAAAGGCTGCCAAAATATTTGATGGAGATTACATTTCGAGCCCGTTATGCTGGTAATTATAGCGAGGGGTTGCCCTCAGCGAGCTCGATGAGTTGATAATATACTTTCCTAGCACGAGCTTCGCCTCCTTGGGTAGACGCTTGTCGCGATAAAGAGGAAAAGTCGAGACACACGAGACAACAATGTCTCGTTTTGTTATAAAATACCGATGCTGGGAGGCTGTCGATTTGATCTCATGAGCATGCATCGTCCAAGCAATACTTATACCGCTAATTTGTTGTGGATTTTGTACTATATAATCACTACACGTCTGGTGCCGACAAGGCTAGATGGAACTCTGGCCAAGTGCCGATGAGGCGAGGTCATTACCCCATTGACACGTCCTAATTAATGGGATCAGACACATCGTTCCTGGGCACCAACGAGGCAAAGGCAACTCACACACGTCTGTGTTAATGAAGGACGGTGTACATGACTGGGCATCGATGAGGCGAAAGTCATCCCCTTTATCAACAATATAAATTCCGTTTCACGTGGCGATGGTGATGTCACGACCGAGCTTCGGTGACATAAAGCCACCCATATTATTACTATGCCATATATCACATATGGCTGACAATGAGCAATCAAATATTTGACGACCATGAAAGCGTAGCTTAATCGGAGGTTTTTCGTAAGCTCGTCTTGCAGATGTAAATAACCGGACGCGCCCAATAGGCCCTGGGAATCAGCGAACTACGCAATTTTCTTCAAGTCAGATCTCTCCTTAAGCATGACGCTGAAGACGGAAATTTTTTTTTCGTTCCTCATGTATTTTGTATATTCAAGAAAGATGTAATGAAATATGTGGTTCTCAAATGTGTGCATGTGTCTCCTTGCATTACACTTATTTTTATTTATGTCTTTGTTCAGTTTTCGACCAAACACATCCTTCCCTCTCCTCTTCCCAGCTAGCTTATAGTGGCGAACATGGTGGCCACTAGGGTGCTGCCAGCATAGACCCTGCCCTTTCCTTCCCCGATTCGACACCCCACCATTTCAGGATGTTCCTATAGCAGGTACCTCCTCCGTTTCCACCCCTAATTTGGTTGTCTTCGTTGGCATTGCTAGGATTTAGTGTCGTTAGGGTTTGGTGATTTTTGTGGAAATCTATAGCAATATCAGTAGCTCCACATAGATGGGTACACACTTAGATGCATGCAATGTATATGTGATGTACTATAGGATGGTTGACTGTAAGTTGAAGAAGAGGATGTGGGCGGCGATGCTCCTGGGCTGTCGACGTCGTGCAACAGACGCGAACAGGTAGGAGGACGGCGCCTGGCTCCTTGGTCTGGGCTAGGGAGAAGAAAGATGTGCGGCTCAGGGGGCTAGGGATAGGGGAGCCACATGGCAGATGACGGATGCAGTCGGGGTCAGAGCCACCGGCAGCGCTCTGAGGGCTCGTCGATCGACACGGGTGTAGATGACGATGCAAGGGAGATAAAATATTTGCACTAGGGGGGACAAACATGAGGGAGGGAACAAAATTTTGCAACATATAGGAAAGGGACATCATTGCCGATTCAAAGCATTAGCCCGCAGTAATGCACTAGTAGCACTGCCAGTTCAAAGCTTCACCTAACGTCTCAAAGATTCACACAGGGGTGGTATCTGGTCCATGCATTTATTTTTCTAGTTGTGTATGTAGTTTGACTAGTTCATGGCCCATCAATCCCCAATCTTTCTTTCTTGTTGCCTTGAGCTGAGTAGCTGACATCTTTATCTCCTCCTATTTTGCCAAAAAGGGAGGGAAAAGTTGGTACTTTCAGAGCCTTATACATTATATTTGCACCTCCTTCTAAGAGTCACTACTACAGATTGAGATACCACTATTGCCACTTCACTGCCGTAGCGATAGAAGTGACGGTGTGATACTTCCACCATTGGTTGGACCGATGGCGAGGCTAAGAAAGGAAACCGGTAGTTGAAACTTCTACCACCGACGGGTTAACAATAGATGCGGCAGTGGTATTTTCTCTGTCATATGAAAAGCCAAGCCGACTGGGATAGTCATCATGGCCGACTGTCCTACACGACCGTTTGGTGTACCGGCAGTAGTAAATTCTGCATGAGTTATTTCCCAACTACCCGCAACATATTTGCATCACCATTACTTCCACTTCTCCATCTTCAAGGTTGGCGCTTTGTTCCTCACTCGCAATTTGTGTGAAGCATTGCATGCCTCATGCCGCGCCGCCGCCAGATCCAAAGGCAAGGGTAATGCTTTCGCACTTCACTGATAGATCTTTGTCGTATTATTTTCCTCTTTAGTGATCTTATTAGTAAGGAAGCTCTCATCCTACTACACATTGATGATCGCAGGCTCTTCGAAATGGAGGAAGCCCCCAACTAGAGTTACAAAGCGGCCAGCCTCATAGGTGATCTCCTTCTCGACATTCTCCGCCGCCTCCTAGCCCGCTCCTTGTGCTGCTGCAAATTTGTCTGTCGCTCCTAGAAGCGCCTCATCTCCGACAACCATAAGGTGCTGCCCCAGACTATGGCTGGCTTCTTCTACAACACCGAGAACGGCAAATGAAACTTCACCAGCATCACCATTGAACACCATGACTTGTCCTTCTTGCCCTTCCTCATTGACAATGTAGCTATCTCAGATTGTTGCAACGGCCCCATCCTATGCTGTTGCCTTGGGGCTATTGCTGGATATTGCTATGTCGTCTGCAATTTAACAACCCAGAAGTTTAAGGTACTACCGCTTAGCATCCATGAAGTTTGTGAGGCTCGCTTGGGGTTCGATCTGATAGCCTCCTCGCACTTCCATGTGATTCAATATGTGGAGGAGTAGGGTGAATGCATAGGTGCGGAGATCTACTCATCTGAAACTATAGCATTGATCTATAAAGAATCTAAATGGGGCCAGGGTACTGATGTGACATGTTTTAGATCAGCAAGTGTATTTCTTAATGGTTTTCTACACATTATGGGGTACTCAGAGTGGTACGCTCAGATATTTGCTATGGATATGGAGGGAAATACATGGAGGAGAATTCATAGGCCTATAGGTGCTGAACCATCCATCAAGCTCAGGGTCACCTGTGTGTATGTATTGTTGGTCGTACAATATGTCCCAGCTTTCAATCTGGATCCTTAAAGACTATGTGTTAGATATATGGGCCAGAGGTATCTGCACCGCCCGTATATGTGACCACCGCCAGGTTATCGGCCCAGCAACCACTAAGGAGGAGTCCCGTAAGGGCTGTCAAGATCAAGCAACATGGAGATGAAGCCGAACCAAGACAGGTGTATCCGGACGATAGCTAGGATTAATCTGTTGCGGATATCGTGTAACAAACTAGGAACTCAATGTGTCTGCCCAATCGCCCTCTCTGTAACCCTATCTCTCTGGCCTATATAAAGGAGGGTATGGACCTCGTGCTCGGGATCCATCTTCCACCAATCCACTTTGTAGTTAGGAGTAACAGCCCCTGTAATTGAGCATACGAATACAAAAGCCACCGCATCACTGGAGTTGGGTTTAGCGCGCACCATGCCCCGAACCAGTATAAATCCTTGTGTCTCATGTTCTACCTTCTGATTCCGTCTACACGATCACATTGCTAGATATTGTCGGAGCAAAATAATCCGATAGTTTTCACGGTAGGTAGGGACCTTTCACGTACAGATTAATATTGTGTTTCAGATGGGAGTTATCTTCAACTTCGATGATGAACTGGAAGAAGTCCAGCCCGGCATGAAGGTCACCTTTGGCAACCTCGACTTCAACACTGACTAGTTCAGGGACCTGTGCCTTCAGGAACACAAACCAAACGAGGAGGGAGAGCAGTCCATCCATATCCATGCCTTTGCTACCAGACTAAAGGAGGCAGTGGACACAGGACCATCTGTCCTCACAAGACACCTAAAGTGCTACACCCATCTTTTCGTTGAAGATGGACGAGAAGGTGAGCTTATTGCTACTTTTCATATTAGCAAAACTATGGATCTGGCCCATGCTTCAGACCCGATACTGATACCTCATCGCTCTGCTTCCCAATCTTCGGAGAGACCGGAGCAAACGGCGACAACTCCTCATGGGGCACCCTCACAGGTTGTAGTGGAACCCATCGAACCTCCCACAGAGGAAGACCAGCCTGCAAATCTGACCGACCAAAACAAACTCAATGACACCCCCGATCGACAAGACTGGTGGGATGACGCTGACGTGTCTGGACTTATCGATCCAGAGGCTTTTTTCACTTTCTCTATTGCTGCGACCAGCTACTTGAGAATTCAGATTCAGATCATGACGACAATGAGGTGACCTCACCCATGGCAGACTCCATTACTAGGCGCTCATCGGATGAGCAGCTAAAACTCAAACAATCCCCTTCGGTGAGAGGATGAAACCCTCCCCTCTGTGAGCTAGGATAAAGAAGTCATGCAGCCGAATACTTGGGCGCCGACCTGGCATCGGGAGACTTTCAATTTTGATCACTTGTTTTCGTCGAAGAGGTCAACAGCCATGAGGAAAGGGACCCTAATGAACAATAGTCGCAAACAGATCCGTTCTAGGAAAACCCATGCAACCACTGGCACCTTTTGAACTAATCCAAAAGTTAGAAACTCTGCAAACCAATCTCAAGGCATAACTGCATGACTGTACCAGTCAACTTGTCACAGTTCTCCAATCCGATGGACTGGTCGCTCTGACCCCGTTGGCTGCTCGGGTCCTGAACCCCGAACCGGGCGGATTCTCCATCTACGATGAAGGGTTCCGCCCGCACAAAGTTGATGATGAAGAAATTTGGGAACAAGGGCAGCAACGTCATTCCCCTCAACTCCAAACCCGTCGCCAACTCTCACCGCCAAAAACATCCTAGTGGTGAGGGCCTTCAAATGCCTGAAGAGACAATCGACAACCACCTGTTATGTCAACTTTACTTTTCCTTGTTGCATTACATTATGCGAGAATACACATATACCCATTTGATGCAAGTGTACATTAATACATCTTGAGTGTCTCAGGAAGAACCTCTCTGAATCACTTGGGGGCTGGTTGTATCAAAATGACCCAGTTGCAAATGTCTATGGCTATTACGATCGAGGGTTACACTAACTCACCACCACGATCGAAGGCTGCAGAGATGGTCCTATGGACCACACACCTATTTCATTTCTCTTTTGTCAATTGAAGTCTCATAGAACTTGAAATGGTGTGAGCAACCCGACAACATCTCGTGTGGACTTGTTCGAGACATTTCATCTCCGTGAGCAATCCCTGGGCAGTCAGGGGTTAAGAGCTGAAGCCAGCATCAAACACTAAAGACAAAGGAAGACAAAAGACCAAAAAGTGAAGGTTGTGCAGAACATAAGTCTATGGAGGATTACACCAAACAACGTTCCTCTCCAAGCAAATCAGGTGCACCACCCTAACTTCTGACGAAAGGCTTACTCCCTCAGCTAGAAATAAGCACAGGGATAAACCTCAATGTGTTAGCGACACTACTCATGGTTGAATTTGGGCCAGCCCTGACCCAATCAAAAGGTCACCACAAATCAAAGCTCCATGCTCTTGAAACTTGGGAAGGTATCCCGTTGGAACGACCGAGTAAAGCCTTGGTTCTGCATGACAATACCATAAAAAATCCCACAAGATATTCGAGGGCTGCAGAATTGATGTCAGCGCAGCCACGCTAACCGACCGGTATGACACTCGAAGTATGACTATGACTAGTCTAAAGGTTTTTAAACAGAGCACTTGGGGGGCTACACACGCGAAACAATACTTGTTACAAAAGCAAAAGCACGATCTCAAACCGACGATCCACCATACTCGAATAAGGGAAACCAATCAGGACCCCGTCGGGTGACGTGCTGCTTCAACACTTAGACATGTTATACTAATCCATCCGAGAGTTTGGGGAATACTACCATGCACAACCATCCCACACAGAAAACTCAACCTACAAAAAACGCTGATAAACTGCAAGACCCGAGTTTTATTACACTTTTTTGCAAGAGGCACATAATCTACTCCTAAAGGGGAGCATACTTGATGATCCTCTCCACGTCAATGACGGTGGCAATTGCCTCAGCGTTACCGCTGAACTTGGCAATCAACCGCCCGACATCAATGTCGTCGGGAATCTCCTTCGCCCCCGGAAACCCGGGCATCACCCTACGCAGGTCCACCTTATGATGAAGTCAAAGATGAGCCGCGATAAAGGCTCTCGTGTCACCATGGTGGATGTCGTGGGCCACCACCTCATTGATCTATGTTGAGAGGCTACGAAGCTGATCAGGAACGCTTGTCCCTGCCGATAGCACCATTGTGACAACGGCAACCGCTGCATCATAGAGCATCGAGTAACGCTCACCGCTGGACTACGCCAGAGTGGTAGAGGAACATGCCTAAGCACCCGCATCATTCCCCACACGGGCAGCCTCCGCCAACTGCCCGCCCAGATCTTCGCTGGTCAGCCGCAGTCTCGCCGCCTCAGCTTGTGCGGCAGACAATTGCTCCCGAACACCTGGGAAGAAGAGGGGTGAAACTAAGAACTACCCCCGTCAAGACACAGGTCAAATGAAAGGGAAATGGAGTTCAACTTACTAGCAAGCTTCACCTGGGTCGCCGTTGCAGCGGCTTTTGCCTCGATAGCTTCTCCATTCACGGCGTTGAGTGTCGCTTCCACGACTGAGATGTACTCCCTCAGCCGTCACTCCTCCTGAGTGACCTTGTGAAGGGCTTCACGCGTCACGTCGGCCACCTGCACCACAACAAGGACCCCTCCTCCATCACTGCCTCGCCTTGACAAAAGCTGCGATGATGATGGAGCACCCCCATCAGTGGGGGGCTTCAGGGCAGGGCGCGCTGTTGAGACTGCCCTGCAACAGACGATTCGCTCAAACCGCCCCTCTTCCTGACAAGACAAAGAGACGGATCTACACTTACCTGAGTCACACTAGCTCATCGTGGAGAAGAATGGGGCCCTAGAACACGCGCTTCCCAGCAACACCCTCCTCCATCTCCACCCTCACACACTTATCACCAGCCATGGATGACGAACAAAAGCTCGGGGGAATCACGGCAAACAATAGAAGGTAAGAAAACAGAAGCTATAGCACAGACTTACTAATTTTCCTCTATTTCCCCTATTTTTATAGGCAGCGGATGCGCACGATTAAGGCTAGGCAACGTCCCACAATCTCCAAGGGGACGCCTTCCAAGAAAAATGCATGGGCGCCAAAACCGGTGCCTCTGCTTCACCAAGAAAGAAACCAGTGCCTCTGCTTCCAAGAAAAATGCTCACTGGTACTCACAGTATACAGAAATTGCAGGGGGGGACTACGATGTCCCGAGGACTAAGGCTACATGCTAGCTTATCATTAAGTCCTATGAGGCTACTGTCAAATATATGGGCAAAGCACACCAAAACTACCGTATGGGGAGCCCCTAGTTTGAAAAATCCCTCGTGTAGTAAATTATATTTTCCCTCCTTCCCTCGCTGTCATTGTCGCCCTCGCCGCCGCACGCCACTGCCATCACAAGGTACCTCTCTTCGTTCTCTACATCTTAGCATCCTTGATTGTATCAATCCGTTATATGACCCGTTCCCTTGTTTTTCTCTATTTTCCGATGAGAATTCCGACGAACTCCATTGGTGTGCACTGTGCTTATTTTGTTTTCTGGCCATCTTCTCAGTTGCTCGTTGGCTGTTTTCTTCCTGTCCTCAAGCTTGCCCAGAACCACCACCGTCTCGCCCTTGCTGCTCGGCGAGATCGGCAAGAGGCTTCTGCAGCCCCGTGCAAGCCGCCGCACCACCACGGTCACTTATCGTTGCCCAATTTATCGCTCGGCGTTCATCCATCACTCGAGGTGAGAATATTACCACATTCCCTATCCTTCAGGTGTTCCGTTTTAGATCGCATCTATATGTCTCTCGTGCCCCGTAACATCATCGCTTAGTTTCCTTTTTCTCTACATATCTATGGGTGCTCCCCGTTCCCCGTTTTTTTGCGGAGCTCCCATGGCCAAAACTCTGCTGGCGTACATCCACCGTCCCAAGAAAGCCACAATCAATGCCACAAGTTTCATCTTGTCTTGGCTCGATCGAGTGTCGATACGTGCCAAGCAAGCTGTTCATCCATCCATATGCTGCTGCTTTCGGATCACCGAGCCAGAGCAGTCATGCGTGCTTCTTGCTAGCTTGATGATGTCATCGTCACGTCACCCACACATTATGGCCGTTTTCTTATAGAAAAACAAATCCAACAATACTATAGAAATACACCACTTACAATCAACAATGGATCCCCACCGTTTCTCCGTTTTAACTCCAATTTGATCCATTTAAATTGCGTTAGGTTCGTAATTTCATAATCTACATGTTCATACTACTGTTAAGTAGGTTTTCAACTTTTAAAATTCGAGGTTAGATTTAATCTATTATTTTAATAAAGGAAATCTTGTTTATTTCAAATCTTTTGCGTTTTAGGTCCATTTTGACTCATTCAAGTTGCGTTAGATTCATAGCAATGAGATGTACGCGTTAGTAACAATGTTTATCATGTCACTAATACTAGAATTTCATGGTTTCAATCATATCTTAAATAACAATTATGCAACTGGGTTTTGTAAATAAAATATGATATGCTTTACTTTAGTTTTATAATTCAGATCTAAATTTGACTCAATTTATATTATAAAATATCTTATATATATGAATTTATATAGTTAAAATAAATGAAGCATATAGTTTTCTTTTTTTGCGTATAAAGTAGATCTTTCGGTAGATGTATCTTTTTCACCGTAGCTCCGATTAGAGTGATTTTCGCGTCTGTATGTTCGTAGCGAGACGTAGATTCGTTTTACAAACTTTTCATCTTGATTTTATGTTTTGTGTATTGTTCTGATTTAGATCTATTGTTTGCTTCATGTATGATTGTATGGATGCTTGTGTGGTGCTTTATGATTTCGCCCAGTCGGTGAGATATACGTGGTGATCAAGAAGAGAAAGAAGAACGTTGAAGATTAAAGCTTACTGAAGGATCGGTGTTTTAAGGCAAGTATAGCATGGGATCTTCCTTGTTACCTAATCACCTTTAATCATTTAATTCATACTGCATGTGTCTACCTTGACTGCCATTAAGGAATTCCTAATACTTTGTACCTTGTACCTTGATACCTTTGGGGTATTGCATTGGGTAGTATGATGCTAGTGCTCAATTAAAGACCGTAATCTTGTAACTTGACTAATGGTATATGCAATAAACATTTAAAAGATGCTTTTTAGCAACATGGAACAAAGGGGCTAGAGCATTGGGCTATTTTTATGGTGCTCTAGATTCCTCTCCCTAAGGACTTATCTGTAAGTGATCATCCGAGACTTACAGTACAACTATGAGGGCTACATGGCTCTAGCTTTATCTCAGTATGAGGACCTTTTAAAGCTTGTTAGTGGTTACCTTTATTAGCGTAAGAATGGCTTGACGAATCGGGTATAGGACAGCCTCTACTCTTATGTGTATAGCCGTGATGGAATTGTGCCATTCGACAGGGGGCTTCCTACATCTGTTTGCCGAGTGAATCTAATGGCCCTAACTTGTTAGATGAACCATTGAAAGGCTTCATAGTGAACCCTGCCGACCTTCCTTGGTAGTGGGTCAAGAGGCTGATCACCTCGGGCGAAAGGGTAAATCACGACTCATAGTGAAAGTGTACAACCTCTGCAGAGTGTAAAACTGGTATATCAGCCGTGCTCACAGTCACGAGCGGCCTTGGAACATTTACGGAATAGATGATGAACACAGATGATACTGATGATGAAGATGCTCACTAATGGTTAATTGTTTATGCTATTCATTATTCATGTTTACCTGATCATGTGTTTATGGGCTTGTGATAAACTTGTTGCCACCCAATTGCTAAAAGATGACTTATTAAAAGCTAATCGCAGTAAACCAGTGTCAGCCTTTTGAGCCTCATGAACCCCATGTTATATTTGTTGAGTACGACATGTACTTACGCTTGCTTTACTTTTTAAATCGTTGGAAAAATCCCGGATGGGTACCAGATTGCTAGAGTTTGGAGGAATTTGGCTTGTGATCAACCAGTCAGTTGTCCCTGTGGATTGGAGTCTTCACCTGAAGATCGGAGTTGTCTTTTCGCGGTCTATACTCTGAGGTTATATTCTTTATACTAATATGTTATGTATTTAAGCATTGTCTATTGATATTACCCTTATTTATAGCTATATGTGAGATTTGACATCCTGGGCTCACATATGGTGTGTATCTGGTTTTGTTCTTAAAACCGGGTGCTACATATCTCCGTATATATCTCAATTTTTTTATATAATGATATATTTCTCTATTGGGGATACATATATTATATATTAAGATGTGCCGCAGCATGTATCCCATATATATCTCTATTTTTTTAGATAATGATATATATCTCTATTGTGGATACATATATCAACACTTAAAATGTGCCATGGCTTGTATCCCGAAATATATCTGTATTTGTTTAGATAATGGTATATATCTCTATTGTGGATACATATATCAACACACTACGTAGAAAAAGGTTTGTAGGAGTGGCTGGTAACCCTCTGTTGGGGCGGTTTTGCCAGCCGCCCCTATGAAAGGGTGGCTAAAAATCACTGATTTATAGGGGCGATTCCCGGGCCGCCCCTACAAATTCATTTGTAGAGGCGGCTGGTGTTATCAGCCGCCTCTACAAATCAATTTATAGGGGGCGGCTGGATATTGAGCCGCCCCTACAAATCAATTTTCAGAAACCGCGAAAAAAGGGGCCAAAAAATAGCAATTTTTTTTTACCGAGGAGGTCCCCATCGGCAGCCACACACACCCTCACTCTATGGTTGCAGCATTTTTTCACGATTTTTGCACACTTTGCGTCGGCCAGGATTTTGCACACTTTGCGTCGGCCGGGATTTGAACCCGCGACCTCTCTCTCGCGCGTCATCTCCTCTACCACTACACCTCACATTCACTTGTGTCCACAATCCTTTATGATTCCCCATGTATTATACAAAACTGAGCATAAATTGATTGTTTGAGGCCCTAAACTAATTCAAATGAAAAAGTTGTCAACTACAAAATTTTATAACTTTTCGAGATCTACAACTTTCATTTTGGTAGTTTCTCCATCCGAGGTCACTTATAAAATTTGAATTTCAAATAATAGAAATTCAAACGTAGTTTTGCATGACAAGATGGTTTCAAATGAGAAAGTTATCAAGTACAAAGTTTCATAACTTTTCAAGATCTACAACTTTCATTTTTACTGTTTGTCCATCCGAGGTCGTTTAAAAATTCAAATTTCAAATTTTTAGAAATTCAAACAAAGTTTTTCTTGACAAGATGATTTCAAATCAAAAAGTTGTCAACTACAAAGTTTCATAACTTATCGAGATCTACAACTTTTGTTTTGGTTGTTTCTCCATCCGAGGTCGTTTATAAAATTTAAATTTTAAATTTTAGAAATTCAAACGTAATTTTCCTTAACAAGATGAGTTCAAATTAAAAAGTTGTCAACTATAGAGTTTCATAACTTTCCGAGATCTACAACTTCTATTTTGATCATTTATTCATCCGATATAGTGGTAATAACATTGTTCATAAATGTTACATATCCCTCTTATTGTTTATGAAACTATAAGAGAGATATGTAAATTTTGTGAACAATGTTATTACCACTTTATCGGATGAAGAAATGACCAAAATAAAACTTGTAGATCTTGATAAGTTCTGCAACTTCTATGTTCATGATTTTTTTCATCTGAAATCAATTAGTGTTCCAAAATAACGTTTGGCCTTCTCTATGTGCTCCTCTAGATATTGTTCCTCTTTTGCCCCTCTCTTTTTTCTATTTTTTGGGGTATCGTTGTTTTTTTAGGAAATTTCGACTTTTTTATTTTATTTTTTTGATATTTTTCCTTCACTTAGGAGCACAAAAGAAGTAACCACAGAAAATATGAGCTCAAACAAGTGAAAGACGTGGCCTGTGGAAATTTCAGAAGACGTGCTCAAAATCGACAAAAAGCTTGTGACCACGAAAAGATGATCTTGTGACCACTTTTTGACCAATCTAAAATTTTTGAACCCCGTTAGAGCGGGGGATGGACGGATCCAAAAATTTTTTCTGATCGATTTGCATATATGGAACGTCGAAAACGGAGTTCGTATGCGAAAACTAGACCAGTTTTAAGAATTGGCTCTGAATTAGAGGACAAAACGGGAACAATAATTTCAAGCAGTATTTTCAAGTAGTAAATGATCTCAACTGAAAAAGTTGTCAACTACAAAGTTTCATAACTTTTCGAGATCTACAACTTTCATTTTGATTGTTTCTTCATCCGAGGTCGTTTACAAAATTTGAATTTTAGTGCTTACTTTTTAATATTCGGCGTCCATTTGTAGAGGCACTCCATTTTTGAGCCACCCCTACAATATCCAGCCGCCCCTACAAATCAGGCCATTAGTAGGGGCGGCTAATAACACCGGCCGCCCCTACAAATTCATATGTAAGGGCGGCTCATTTGGCAACCATTTGTAGGGGCGGCTCAAAAAATTTGTCCCGTTGCTAAAAAAATGTTTTTTACGTAGTGACACTTAAGATGTGCCGCTGCTTGTATCCCCAAATATATCTCTATTTTTTAGATAATGATACATATCTCTATTGTGTATACATATATCAACCTATGTGCCACTGCATGTATATAAACAGGACCGAACAAGGCAGTTTGCATACCAGAATACAATTTCAACAAATATACCAATACTGTTCTTCTCCACTTGCCACTCATCAGCAAGACCCAATGAGGACAGAGTGCGCAGCTCTCTGCATTGTCCTGGTGATTATGTCTTCAACCCTCTCATCCTGCACTACTCGTAAGTATATAACTTCTTTTGTACTTGCAATAATTCCACTCATGCGTGGTTTATAAAGTCAGCTTTTGATGCATGCAGAGATAGGTTTCATTTTACCTGAATGCACTCCGGCACTTTGCCAAGCAAAATGCTTGGAGTATGCCAATGAGAATGGCGTGTAGTGGTAAAGAGCTCCCGCTGTATGACGGCGAAGGGTTGCGATTGCGAGTTCGCTCCCAAACAGCGTCTGCTCCTTACCACCGAAGTCAAAGGATTAGCTGACGCAGAGGACGATAATGAAACATTTGTTTGAATATAACATATGACACCAATGATGGATCGGGTCGTTACATGGACGAAGATAATACCATACTGCTAGCTCTTGCATGTAATTTATCCATGACTTGTTTCCATCTAGGTCTAATAAAATAATTGGGCATCATTTCTATACTATTGCTCACCCAATGTATCCACCATTTTAGTTATAAAAAAATTACTTCAGGCCGTACTGACTTTTGTACTTTCAAATAGACCTGGTCATTCCTCGGATTTGGTCGAGTTACGCAAAACACGACAGAGAAATTCTTAGCGTACCCGTTGATCAATCCGACTATTGTGCACGACGTTGCCTGACACCCCATGACCCGGTGGCAGTTTGCTCTCCCTAGTAGACGGCTAATGTTCGTGGCTCTCCATCATGACTTGACAGCCATTTTTTAGCCACAAAAAATTATTTTTCCATAATAGCCCTTTTGGTCACGCCAAACGCCTTGGCGCAACTCATAACTGCTTCGTGCCACATGCATTGGCGCGATTGAGAGTGCTGCTGCACGATGGTCACAATCATCCGCCCTGGCCACCGGTGAACTGACGTGGCAATTTGGTCAGCGTGACTTAGTTATGCCTACACTATACTATAACAAATCTATGGCGACTCAAATGGGGTCGAGTCCTACAGCGCGACAGAGTCGCGCCAGAGACTTTAGCGCGACGACTCAGCGGCATATACACAGCACTACTACATAATTGAATATCAGTGTCAGTTCAAAATCCCCATCACTGCCGGTTTTTTGAACCAGCACAACCAAAGCGGCAGTGATGAAGGGGAAACCGGTAGTCGTGAGGTTTGCAGGAAACCCAAAAAACCGTGGTGAAAAAATAGGATTTTTTATTCCAAATACTAGGATAGACCAGCTGAGCAGCCACAAAGTGACGCGATTTTTCAAGTGAAAAATGTGCGCTTTGGGGCCTCGGCACTGAAACCCATGACCTTAGGCTTCACACGATTGTCCCCTTACCTGTGAGACACTTGTGTCCAATTGAGATATTCATCCTCATTCTATCTTCTTCTGGTTTTGAAATGAGTATTTGGGACCCTAAACAAATTCAAATGAAAAAGTTGTCAACTACAACATTTCATAACTTTTTGAGATCTACATCTTTGGTTCTGGTAATTTCACCATCCGGGGTCGTTTGAACATTTGAATCCGGGATGTGTGGAAATTCAGCCATAATTTTCCTTAGATAAATGATTTCTAGTTGAAAAGTTGTCAACTATAAAGTTGCATAACTTTTCAAGATCTACAACTTTTATTTTGGTCGTTTCTCCATCCAAGGTCGTTTGAAAAATTCAAAATTGAAATGTAATTTTTGTTGGACATATGATTTCAAACGAAATAGTTGTGAACTACAAAGTTGCATAACTTTTCGAGATCTCAAACCTTTGCTTTGGTGGTTTCTCCATCCAATATCCTTTTCTACCACTACACACTCACTTGTGACTTTAGGGCATATGGACCCCTTTGGTATTAACTTCTACAAAATTTTATGATATATATTTGGACATCCAAATGACCTCGAATCAAAAATTGTTTTACAACGAAGTTGTAGATCTCAAAATGTAGTACGACTTTGTTATAAACTCCGTCTTCACCAGAGATTATATGAGGAAGTTATGAAGCTTTTCGTGCAGCCGTTCAAGCCACAAACCAGTAGTGATGACCCAATTTCAGTACCGTTTCATGGTTAAAACTGGCAGTGATATGGTGACGACACGAATATCACTACCGGTTGGTCCTATCACTGCTGGTTTTAGCCAAAAAACGGCAGTGATGAGCCGTCAGCCAGTGATGGTCCAGCAGTAAAAGTCAATTCTGTAGTAGTGCATGTGCACGCGTTATTTCTTCTCCTCCTTCACTCTCCTCTTCCCAGCCTGCTTATTGTAGCAAAAATGGTGGCTACTACTTCAAGATGTTCCTCGCAGGTACCTCCTCCGTTTCCCACCCCTGATTTGGTTGTTTCAGTTGGCATTGCTAGGACTTAGTGTCGTTAGGATCAGGTGATTTTGGTGGAATTGTATGGCAAGATCAGTAGCTCCGCATAGATCGGGTACACATTTAGATGCATGCAATGTATATGTGAAGTACTATAGGATGGCTCACTGTAAGTTGAAGAAGAGGATGGTTAATGGCTCTCAACCTTAGAAGAAGAATCGGTCAGGAGAAATTAGATTTCAAGGAACAAGGTGATGTAGATTGGTGGAAATGAGAAAGAGATGGCCCCTTACTTTGGATGAACTGCTAAAGGACGGCTGATGCTGGAGGCGGCCATGGTGCGCTAGAGGGCAGACCACAAAATTAAATCAGATGTGGCAGGGTCTCCCGCTCCCTCCTTGCACTCTCGTATGCATCAATGCTCCCACACGCTCGTGCCCTGTGGTTATGTGTAGTCACCAAGACTGGGCTAGGTCGAGACCTCAGGCGTGAACGGAACGCTTCCTCACGCTTCGCCTGCAGACTTCCATTCGTCGGCGGGACATGCGGAGGGCCTCATTGTAGCACATTTCAATACACGTTGATGGATCAACTATGGGCCTCTTTGGAATAGCTTTAGCTCTGAAAACGCAGATCAAGATCTGCTTCTCCAAGGTGGTTCTTGTATCCCACAATGGAGCTGAGTAGCCTATTTGGCGTGCACAGTAGCTCCAGATATAGGAATTGCATGTTTTGGTAAGAATGGCCATGTTTACCCTATGGAGGTTACACGCTAAATGTTTGACATATGTAGCATATGTTAGCTATTGATATTGGTTTAAATTAACTTTGTAATTATTTTTATGGTTTATCAGTGTAACAAAAACAACACAAATGCTAATTAACCTTGTCCATGGTAATATGTCAACCCAAAGACAATAGTCCATACATAAAAATTTAACCTAAAGGTTCAATGTAGACTATAGTCTTCCATTACATGCCAGTTCCAAGCAAGAGCAAGAGCCATGGCCAACTTAGCACAAAAAACATCCATAGTGGCGGTATTAACCCCCATAGTAGATCCAACCGATGGAGCTGCATATTGGTTATACCGTTCCAGTATTATTGGGACAAAATGAGGATCACAAGCAAACCAAGCAAAGTCTGAATCTTCACTACTATTCTCATGAATGAAATTTGTGAGGAACCATACAAGCAACAACAACTTTTTGCTTCGACATCGGGTAACCATTTTTTCTTAGACTTGCCACATCCAAGAATTTCCAAAAACTATTGGCATGGTAAGAAATTAAACTTCAATACTAAAATTAACAAATGAACAAAACATTACAATACAATGCTCACACTTTTTATCTTGTTCCACCACATGGGGTCCATATTGATTACTCTAATTCCAACCAGTTCCCATTTGCCTTCTCAATAACTTTCTTCATGCAATCAAATCACCCCTCAACTTGTCCCACTTATTCTTTAGGTAATTTTTTTCAACATGATCCTAGTGCACTGGAAAAACATATCATTTACCTCGGTATAGCCCACATTGTTCAAATGAGTGTTTGGCATATTTCCTTTTCTAACTTGTTCTACGAACAACATGCAAATAATCATGGTATGCTCATCATTCCACTCCATTCCGTTTCATCACCATGACCATGATTTTTCCAGAACAATTTTTAAGTTCCAGCTCAGGTATATTGGCAATGAATAGTGCTATTGTGAAACACAGATTGACTAATGCAGACCTCCAATTAATATACTTCACACAGCTTCACAGTCCATTTAATTAACACCAAAAAATAGAAGACAAATTGATACCTCATCATCCCTTGTTCTCTTGTTAGCTGTTGCAGCACATTTGTTTTCTTGTGTCACTGAATCGACGGTACGTAGGCTGCGATGCGTGCATGTGTGAAGACGTCGTCAAGTCGTCACTGAGCCCTGGTGTGGATGCTGCTGCAGCAGGGAGAGGCGTGGCTGTCCCTAGCCAGCTGCTGGCTACTGCCAGACCGAAATGTCTTTCAAGTTAGATTACGTTTGCCATGGTAGGTGGCCCATGATAAAGTAATCTTCAGTCACGGCCTTCTAGGAACAGGCAAATGACTACCAGCCCCTTCTCTTTGTATCTAAAAGAGCTTCAATGTTTCCTCGCACATGTTCAAGTTCTTTCAAGGTTCAAGACAAGTATTGTGGAAGAAATTTCGTCTCCTAGTTTTTCCTTTAGTTTTTGTTGCGATGTCAAGCTAGAGTCATTGGAGAAAAAATTCTCCCTGTTTACAATGTCTGTCTCATATGACTGGTAGTGTAGTGACATTGACATCAGCGCCCGTGTCCACTCCATGAACACTGATTTTGTCACGAGAAAAGATCGAATAAGTGAATGGGTGCAGCCACCATCTTAAACATTTAACCTGTTATTTCATTGGGTGCATACACAGTGCCTAATGGAGAATGTATGCATCATATGTACTTAGTGACTACACCTTGACTGCATATCTTTCCACCAACACTTCCTTTGTACGGACAAATTAATAAGCCTTTCGTGATGTGAAACTTATAATGGAGATACATCAGCATTAATTTGGAGGATTCAAGTTGTGTAATATCAAGATCTAAGATGTGTCGCATTTATTTATTTATTGCTAGAAGATATCAAATCATACAGGCAAGATAGTTCAACATTAATATATAAGGATACATATATCTCTGTTGTGGATACCTATATCTATATTGTGGATACATATATCAGCATTAAGATATGCCACTGCAAGTATACATATTTATTGATCTCTATTGCTTCTGGATACATGTATCAACATTAAGATGTGCCGCTGCAAGTATACATATTTATCTCTATTGCTTCTGGATACATGTATGAACATTAAGATATGCCACTGCAAGTATACATATTTATCTCTATTGCTTGTGGATGCATATATCAACATTAAGATTTGCCGCTGCATGTATCCCCATATATATCTCTATTTTTTTAGATAATGATATATATCTCTATTGTGGATACATATATTATATATTAAGATGCGCCGCTGCATGTATCCCCATATATATCTCTATTTTTTAGATAATGATATATATCTCTATTGTGGATACATATAATATATATTAAGATGCGCCGCTGCATGTATACATATATTTCTATTGTGGAAACATATATCAACACTTAAGATGTGCGGCTGCATGTATCCCCGTATATATCTCTATTTCTTTTAGATAATGATGTGTATCTCTATTGTGGATACGTATATCAACCTATGCGAAACTGCATGTATATAAACAGGACCAAACAACGCAGTATGCATACAAGAATACAAGTTCAACAAATATACCAATACTGTCCTTCTCCACTTGCCACTCATCAGCAAGAAAATGAGGGCCGAGTGCGCATCAGCTCTCTGCATAATTGTCCTGGTGATTATGTCTTCAACCCTCTCTTCCTGCGATCCTGGTAAGTATATAACTTCTTTTGTACTTGCAATAATTCCACTCATGCGTGGTTTCTAAAGTCAGCTTTTGATGCATGCAGGTTCGGAGTTTAGTATCATTTTACCTGGATGCACTCCGCAGCGTTGCAAATTGAAATGCTTGGAGTTTGCCAAAAAGGAAGGTGCACTGATGAAGATGTCCTACTGTGAGACGCCGAATGGCTGCGAGTGCGTGTTAGCTCCCAGACAGCGTCTGCCCCTTACCACCGAAGTCAAGGGATTAGCTGATGCAGAGGATGATAATGGAACTTTTGTTTGAATATAATACAGGATTAAAATTGACACCAATGATGGATCGGGTCGTTACATGCTGGCAGACAATACCATACTGCTAGCTCTTGCCTGTAATTTATCCGTGACCTGTTTCCTTCTAGGTCTAATATAAAAGGGTTAAGTCCAATTTACACCCTCCAACTTGCAGCAAAGTTCGGATTTCAACCTCGAACTTCAAAACCGGACAACTTTGGCCCTCCAACTCTCGGAAAAGTTCAACTTTCAACCTTCTGGGCGGTTTTGCAGGTGAACAGTAACTTTTGATATTTTCAGGAGCGCCGAAATTTTATATTATTTTTTCGAGCATCTTAACGTCTTCAAATAAAAAAAATTCAAAACTACAAAGTTGTAGATCTCATCGAGGTCTACAATTTATATATAAAAATTATCTTCATCTGACATCGTATTGAAGGGTTTTCTATTTTTTGAAATTTGAGTCTCATCACGCGATAAAATATGGTGCTGAAATTTTATATTATTTTTTCGAGCATCTTACTGTCCTCAAATGAAAAAACTCAAAACTACAAAGTTGTAGATATCATCGAGGTCTACAATTTACATATAAAAATTATCTTTATCCGACATCGTATTGAAGGGTTTTCTATTTTTTGAAATTTGAGTCTCATCACGCGAGTGAAACAATTTGTCACGTGATGAGACTCAAATTTCAAAAAAAAAACCCTTCAATACAATGTCGGATGAAGATAATTTTTATATGTAAATTGTAGACCTCGATGAGATCTACAACTTTGTAGTTTTGAGTTTTTTCATTTGAGGAAAGTAAGATGCTCGAAAAAATAATATAAAATTTCAGCACCATATTTTATCGCGTGATGAGACTCAAATTTCAAAAAATAGAAAACCCTTCAATACGATGTCGGATGAAGATAATTTTTATATGTAAATTGTAGACCTCGATGAGATCTACAACTTTGTAGTTTTGAGTTTTTTCATTTGAGGAAAGTAAGATGCTCGAAAAAATAATATAAAATTTCAGCACCATATTTTATCGCGTGATGAGACTCAAATTTCAAAAAATAGAAAACCCTTCAATACGATGTCGGATGAAGATAATTTTTATATGTAAATTGTAGACCTCGATGAGATCTACAACTTTGTAGTTTTGAGTTTTTATTTGAGGAGTTTAAGATGCTCAAAAAAATAATATAAAATTTCAGCGCTCCCGAAAATATCAAAAGTTACTGTTCATCAGCAAAACCGCCCAGAAGGTTGGAAGTTGAACTTTTCTGAGAGTTGGAGGGCCAAAGTTGTCCGGTTTTGAAGTTCGAGGTTGAAATCTGAACTTTGCTGCAAGTTGGAGGGTGTAAATTGGACTTAACCCAATATAAAATAATTAATTGTGCATCATTTCTATTCTTTTGGTCGAGTTATGCAAAACACGACCGAGAAATTCTTAGCATGTCTCGTTGATCAATCCGACTATTGCGCACGACGACGGTGCCTGACACCCCATGACCCGGTGGCAGTTTGTTCTCCCTAGTAGAAGGCTAATGTGTGTGGCTCTCCGTCATGGCTTGGCAGCCTTTTTTTAGCCCAAAAAATATTTCAATAGTTGCCCTTTTGGTCACGCAAAAACGCCTTGGCGCAACTCAAACCTGCGCCGCGCCACATGTGTTGGCGCGACTAAGGGTGCCACTGCACGGTGGTCGCGGTCGTCCGCCACATCCACGGGGAACTGACATGGCAATTTTGCCAGCGCGACTTAATTATGCCAACACTATACCACAAACAATCTATGGCAACTCTAACTTCGAGTCCTACGGCGCGCCTGAGCACCGGGGATCCTTCCAAGATGGAAACCATCAGCGCCCACCTCTCGGCAAAATAGGAACTCGCACTCACTAGTTTTCTTCAGGACAACAAAGATATCTTCGCTTGGAAGCCTGCCAACATGTCAGGTGTCCCAAGAGAGTTGGCTGAGCACAGAATTGATATCAATGAAGGCTCCAAGCCTGTGAAGCAACGGCTATGACGATTCTCACCCGACAAGAAGGCAGCAATTAAAAAAGAAATCACAAAGTTAATGGCAGCCGGATTCATCAGAGAAATCATTCATCCAGACTGGCTAGCAAATCTAGTTCTAGTACAAAAAAAGAATACGGACGAATGGCGCATGTGCGTCGACTACACAGATCTCAATAAACACTGTCCGAAAGATCTGTTTGGGCTACCACGCATTGATCAAATAGTTGATTCAACAGCAAGATCTGCCCTATTATCCTTTCTTGATTGCTATTCAGGATATCACCATATCGCATTAAAGGAACAAGACCAGAGCAAGACATCTTTCATCACTCCGTTCGGTGCCTATTGCTACAAGACCATGTCGTTTGAACTCAAGAATGCTGGAGCCACATACCAAAGAGCTATCCAAACGTGCCTTGGTGATCAGATCGGCGAAAACGTAGAGGCATACGTGGATGACGTAGTAGTAAAAACAAAGAACCCGGACACACTAATTGAAGACTTAAAGCAAACCTTCGAAAACCTGAAAAGGTGGAGGTGGAAATTGAACCCAAACAAGTGCGTATTCGGAGTTCCTTCAGGACAACTACTCGGATTCTTGGTCAGTCATCGTGGAATCGAAGCCAGCGCCAAGCAAATTCGAGCCATAACAGAAATGGGCCCTCCTCGAAGTGTCAAAGATATGTAGAAACTAACAGGCTGCATGGTGGCCCTCAATCGTTTCATATCAAGACTCGGTGAAAAAGGGTTACCCTTATTTAAACTACTAAAGAAGATAGACAAGTTCGAGTGGACAGAAGAAGCCAATGAAGCTTTCAAAAGACTTAAGGCATACCTCACCTCCTTGCCCGTTCTCACGCCTCCAAAGAAAAACGAAGACATGATGTTGTACATTGCAGCAACTTCCACTGTGATCAAAACAGCAATAGTCATAGAAAGAGAAGAAGAAGGGCGCGTATATAAAGTACAACGCCCTATATACTACATCAGCGAAGTATTGTCGGAATCGAAAATCCGGTACCCGCATGTGCAAAAACTACTCTACGCCCTCCTGATCACTTCACGCAAGCTTTGCCACTATTTTGAAAGCCACAAGATTACCGTGGTGACAGATTTCCCACTCGGAGATATCCTACACAATAGAGACACAACAGGGCACATATCTAAGTGGGCAGTTAAACTTGGTGCTCTCAATATCGATTTCATCCCATGGAAGGCAATTAAATCTCAAGCCCTTACCGATTTTGTTGCTGAGTGGTTAGAAATTCAACAACCTATGTCAAATATCATCCTTGACCATTGGAAGATGTACTTTGATGGATCACTCAAGCTAGGCGGAGCCGGTGCAGGCGTTCTCTTCATCTCTCCAGATGGAAAGCAACTCAAGTATGTCCTTCAGATATTATGGCAAGCTACAAATAATGAAGTAGAATACGAAGCCCTCATTCACGGACTTCGAGTGGCAATTACCCTTCAATACAATGTCGGATGAAGATAATTTTTATATGTAAATTGTAGACCTCGATGAGATCTACAACTTTGTAGTTTTGAGTTTTTTCATTTGAGGAAAGTAAGATGCTCGAAAAAATAATATAAAATTTCAGCACCATATTTTATCGCGTGATGAGAGTCAAATTTCAAAAAATAGAAAACCCTTCAATACGATGTCGGATGAAGATAATTTTTATATGTAAATTGTAGACCTCGATGAGATCTACAACTTTGTAGTTTTGAGTTTTTTATTTGAGGAGTTTAAGATGCTCAAAAAAATAATATAAAATTTCAGCGCTCCCGAAAATATCAAAAGTTACTGTTCACCAGCAAAACCGCCCAGAAGGTTGGAAGTTGAACTTTTCTGAGAGTTGGAGGACCAAAGTTGTCCGGTTTTGAAGTTCGAGGTTGAAATCTGAACTTTGCTGCAAGTTGGAGGGTGTAAATTGGACTTAACCCAATATAAAATAATTAATTGTGCATCATTTCTATTCTTTTGGTCGAGTTATGCAAAACACGACCGAGAAATTCTTAGCATGTCTCGTTGATCAATCCGACTATTGCGCACGACGACGGTGCCTGACACCCCATGACCCGGTGGCAGTTTGTTCTCCCTAGTAGAAGGCTAATGTGTGTGGCTCTCCGTCATGGCTTGGCAGCCTTTTTTTAGCCCAAAAAATATTTCAATAGTTGCCCTTTTGGTCACGCAAAAACGCCTTGGCGCAACTCAAACCTGCGCCGCGCCACATGTGTTGGCGCGACTAAGGGTGCCACTGCACGGTGGTCGCGGTCGTCCGCCACATCCACGGGGAACTGACATGGCAATTTTGCCAGCGCGACTTAATTATGCCAACACTATACCACAAACAATCTATGGCAACTCTAACTTCGAGTCCTACGGCGCGCCTGAGTCACGTCAGGGTCTTTAGCTCGACTACTCAGCCACATATACACGGCACAACTACAGAATTCAATATCAGTGCCGCTTCAAAGTCCCCATCAGTGCCTTTTTTTTCAACCGGCACAACCAAAGCGCGGTGATGAGGGGGCTCATAACTGCTGGTTCTAAAACCGGCAGTGATGAGGTCTCTAGGTGCCCAAAAAATCGTGCCGAAAAAAGGAATTTTTTCAGATACTAGGATAGACCCACTGAGCAGCCACAAAGTCACAAGATTTTTCGAGTGAAACGCATGCTTTGTGGCCACCATCACTCAATCCCACAACCTCAGGCTTCACACGATTGTCCCCTAGCCACTCTACCTATAAGACACTTGTGTCCAAATGAGATATTGTCATGTTCGGGCGCAAGTACACCAGGCGTCGCCGAGCCAGGGACGTGCGCCGCGCCCGGGAACGCGCCGAGCAGCAGGCTCAGGCGGAGCAGGGCCCAGCCCTGGCCACAAGTCACGATAGTGGCTGAGAAGGAAGGAATTGTTAGCTGATTAATAGCCTTCCATTATTTGTTATCTTTCTATTATTAGTTCCTAAATTAGAGGAGCTTGTTGCTCCGGTTGGTTGGGCCTGAGGCCATTTATCTCCTGTAACCGCACATTCAGAGGACTAAGAAAAGATTATACCTATCTAATCCCTCCTTCCCACCAGCCGCCAGGGGGCATAACCCGGCGACGTTCATCGGCGTGGGGGCACAACCCCGCCGGCTACCACGGATCAAGGCTACGAACTACGTAGCCGAGGTCCGCCCGTTCTTGGGCTTGACGCCCTTGACAACCTGGTATCAGCGTCGCGTCGATCCTCCCAATCCGCCGCCTCCAGCCCTTCTGCTTCCACCGCACCACCACCAGCCCCACCATCCTCCCCACAATCATCGGCTGCGTCTTGTTCTGTGCATCCAGCCATGGGTGACGGTGAACCCAGCCTCGCCGACGTCGTCCAGATGTTGAAGACCCTCTCCGCCGATGTGGCGGGCCTCAAGGAGAAAGCGGCCCAGTCCTCCGCGGCGAGTAGCCACCAGGACGGCCAACACCATACCGATCGACCGCCCCGGTTCCAAAAATTGGATTTTCCCCGATTTGACGGCAAGTCTGATCCGCTGCTGTTCATAAATCGGTGCGAGTCCTATTTCCGCCAGCAGCGCACCATGCCGGAGGAGCGCGTGTGGATGGCCTCCTACAATCTGGAGGACATTGCCCAGTTCTGGTTCATCCAGCTCCAAGAGGATGAAGGCACGCCGCCCTGGGGGCGCTTCAAGGAGCTTCTGCAGCTGCGGTTCGGGCCGCCCCTGCGTTCGGCGCCCCTCTTTGAACTCTCCGAGTGCCGCCGCATGGGGACCGTCGAAGAATACTCCAACAGGTTCCAAGCGCTTCTTCCTCGCGCCGGCCGTCTCGACGAAGACCAGCGGGTGCAGCTCTACACCGGCGGTCTGCTGCCCCCGCTTAGCCATCAAGTGCGCGTCCACGCACCGTCCTCACTCGCGGCGGCCATGAGCTTGGCGCGTCAGATGGAGTTGGTGGAGCTGGATCGCCTCAGCCAGGCGGCCCCCAGAGCGGCACCCCGGGCGATCCTGCCGGCGCCAGCACCTCGCCCGGCGGCTCCCGCACCGCCCGTCCTACCAGCGCCCGCACAGCAGGCGTTGCCCGCGCCCAGGGTGCCCTTGGCCCTCCCAGCACCACCGGCCAGGGAAGGGGGCCCACCAACCAAGCGCCTTACCACGGAGGAGCAGGCGGAACGGCGTCGTTTGGGCCTCTGCTACAACTGCAATGAGCCCTATTCACGCGGCCACAACCGGGTGTGTCGCCGCATATTCTACATCGACGGCGTCAACCTCGCTGAGGACGACGAGCCCGGGGAGGCGCCCGTCTTCTCCCTCCACGCGGTTGCCGGGGTGGCCGTCAGCAGCACCATCCAGCTTCGCGTACGTGTGGGAGCAGCAGACCTCACCGCGCTCGTCGACACGGGTTCCACGCACAGCTTCATCGGCGAGGCCGCGGCCCAGCGCGCGGGGCTGCCCGTCGAGACGCGCCCTCGCATGACGGCCACAGTGGCCAACGGGGAGCGCATCTCCTGCCCTGGTGTCCTCCGTCAAGCTCCGCTCGTCATCGATGGCATGACCTTCACCGTTGACCTGTACCTCATGCCATTGGCGGGCTACGACGTCGTCCTCGGCACCAACTGGATGGCGCCGTTGGGTGACATCGTCTGGAACGTGGCGGCCGGCACCATGGCCTTCCAGCACAAGGGGCAGACCGTGTGCTGGCGTGGCACTGCACCCCCGTCCCCTCCACGTCTGCATGCGGCCACACCAGTGACCGAGCCCCTTCTCGACGAGCTGCTGGACGCGTTTGAGGACATCTTCGCGGCGCCAACCGGCCTGCCACCGGCCCGGGGGCGCGCCCACCGCATCACTCTCAAGCCCGGCTCGGCCCCGGTGGCGGTCCGCCCATATCGCTACCCCGCCGTGCACAAGGACGAGCTGGAACGCCAGTGCGAGGCCATGATGGAGCAGGGCATCGTGCGGCGCAGCGATTCAGCCTTCTCCTCTCCGGTGCTCCTAGTCAGGAAACCGGACGGCTCGTGGCGTTTCTTCTGCGTCGACTACCGCGAGCTGAACGCCATCACGGTGAAGGATGCCTACCCCATCCCGGTCGTCGACGAGCTGCTGGATGAGCTCCATGGCGCGCAGTTCTTCACCAAGCTCGATCTACGCTCGGGGTACCACCAGGTGCAAATGTGGGCCGAAGACGTCCACAAGACGGCTTTCCGCACCCATGACGGCCTCTACGAGTTCCTCGTCATGCCGTTTGGGCTGTGCAACGCCCCGGCCACGTTCCAGGCGCTCATGAACGACGTGCTTCGTCCTTTCCTTCGTCGCTTCATGCTGGTGTTTTTTGATGATATTTTGATCTACAGCATGTCTTGGGCGGACCACCTCAGGCACCTTCGCATCGTCCTCACCGAGCTTCGTCGCCACTCCTTGTTCGTCAAGCGCTCCAAGTGTGCGTTCGGCGTTCCGTCGGTCGCCTACCTCGGCCACACGATCTCGGCGGCAGGCGTGGCCATGGACTCGGCCAAGGTGCAGGCCATCGTGGAGTGGCCGGTGCCCTGTTCCCCGCGGGCGGTCCGCGGATTCCTCGGCTTGGCGGGCTACTACCGCAAGTTCATCCACAACTACGGCTCCATCGCGGCACCCCTCACCGCCCTGCTCAAACGGGACGGCTTCGCTTGGAGTGATGAGGCGACTGCAGCCTTCGCCGCGCTCAAAGCCGCAGTCACCACCGCGCCGGTGTTGGGCATGCCAGACTTCGCCAAGCCATTCGTCGTCGAGTGCGATGCGTCATCCCATGGATTCGGGGCTGTTCTCATCCAAGAAGGCCACCCGATCGCCTTCTACAGCCGGCCGGTGGCGCCGAGACACCGGGCGCTCGCCGCCTACGAGCGGGAGCTCATTGGGCTGGTCCAGGCAGTCCGCCATTGGCGACCTTACTTGTGGGGGCGCAGCTTCGTCGTCCGGACTGATCACTACAGCCTAAAGTACCTGCTGGACCAGCGCTTGTCCACCATTCCACAGCACCATTGGGTGGGCAAGTTGCTGGGCTTCGACTTTTCCGTCGAGTACAAGCCGGGAGCGGCTAACGCCGTCGCAGATGCGCTGTCCCGGCGGGATACTGTGGATGGGGAGCTGCTGGCCATCTCCGGGCCGCGCTTCGACTTCGTCGACCGACTCCGCCAAGCACAGCTCCAGGACCCGGCTCTGGTGGCACTGCACACCGAGATCGCTGCCGGGGGCCGGCCTGCGACCTGGACCATCGTCGACGGCATGGTGCTGTTTGGGGGGCGCCTCTACATCCCGACAGCGTCGCCACTGCTCCAGGAGCTCCTCCGGGCGGTCCATGAGGACGGACACGAGGGCGTTCATCGTACCTTGCACCGCCTCCGACGTGATTTCCACTTCCCTAACATGAAGGAGGAGGTGCAGGCGCTGGTGCGGGCTTGCGCGGTCTGCCAGCGCTACAAGTCTTAGCATCTTCACCCGGCGGGCCTCTTGATGCCGCTTCCGGTGCCGCAGGGCATATGGACCGACGTCGCGCTTGGCTTCGTGGAAGCCTTGCCGCGCGTCTGCGGGAAGTCAGTCATTCTCACCGTGGTGGATCGCCTGAGCAAGTATTGCCACTTCATCCCGTTGGCCCACCCCTACTCCGCCGAATCCGTCGCCCAAGCATTCTTCAGTGAAGTAGTCCGCCTCCATGGGGTACCGCAGTCCATGGTCTCCGACCGGGACACTGTCTTCACGTCTCTGTTTTGGCAGGAACTTATGAGGCTGATGGGTACCAAGCTCCACATGACGACGGCGTTCCATCCGCAGTCGGATGGGCAGTCCGAGTCGGCCAACCGCGTCATCATCATGTACCTGCGGTGTCTGACGGGCGATCGGCCGCGGCAGTGGCTCCGGTGGCTGCCGTGGGCGGAGTACTTGTTCAACACTGCCTACCAGTCGTCGCTGCGTGATACGCCGTTCCGCGTCGTCTACGGGCGCGATCCGCCGTCCATCCGATCGTATGAGCCCGGCGACACCAGGGTGCCGGCAGTTGCCAAGACCATGGCGGAACGCGAGGAGTTCTTGGCTGATGTCCGTGCCCGCCTGGAGCAAGCTCAAGCCACTCAGAAGCTGTTCTACGACCGCCATCATCGTCATGTCAGCTACCAAGTTGGTGACTGGGCGCTGCTTCGTCTTCGCCAGCGCTCGGCCTCCTCATTGCCCCAGGCCACCGGCGGCAAGCTCAAGGCCCGTTTCTGCGGTCCGTACCAGGTCGTCGAGCTCATCAACGACGTCGCTGTGCGGCTTGCCCTACCAGCCGGTGCCCGCATTCACAACGTCTTTCACGTGGGGTTGTTAAAGAAGTTCCAAGGAGAGCCTCCAGCTGCAGCACCGCCTCTGCCTCCTCTCCGACATGGCGCCATTGACCCCGAACCTGCGCGTGCGGTGCGCTATCGCATCGTCAGTGGTGTGCCCCAGGTCCTCGTCCAGTGGCAGGGTGCTTCAGCTGCCTCGGCGACGTGGGAAAACACGGCGGAGTTCCGCGCCAAGTACCCGGCGTTCCAGCTCGAGGACGAGCTGATTCTCGGCGGGGAGGGAGATGTCATGTTCGGGCGCAAGTACACCAGGCGTCGCCGAGCCAGGGACGTGCGCCGCGCCCGGGAACGCGCCGAGCAGCAGGCTCAGGCGGAGCAGGGCCCAGCCCTGGCCACAAGTCACGATAGTGGCTGAGAAGGAAGGAATTGTTAGCTGATTAATAGCCTTCCATTATTTGTTATCTTTCTATTATTAGTTCCTAAATTAGAGGAGCTTGTTGCTCCGGTTGGTTGGGCCTGAGGCCATTTATCTCCTGTAACCGCACATTCAGAGGACAAAGAAAAGATTATACCTATCTAATCCCTCCTTCTTCCCACCAGCCGCCAGGGGGCATAACCCGACGACGTTCATCGGCGTGGGGGCACAACCCCGCCGGCTACCACGGATCAAGGCTACGAACTACGTAGCCGAGGTCCGCCCGTTCTTGGGCTTGACGCCCTTGACAGATATTCATCCTCATTCTATCTTAATCCGGTTTTGAAAAGAGTATTTGGGACGCTGAACGAATTCAAGTGAAAAATTTGTCAACTACAACAAACTTTTCGAGGTCTACGTCTTTTGTTTTTGTCATTTCTCCGTCCGAGGTCGTTTGAAAATTTTTGATTTTGAATTGGGAGGAAATTCGGCCATAATTTTACTTAGATAAATGATTTCCAATGAAAAAGTTATTAACTATAAAGTTGCATAACTTTTCAAGATCTACAACTTTTGTTTTGGCCGTTTCACCGTCCAAGGTCATTTGAAAAATTCAAATTTCAGATGTGAGCATTCAAATTTAAGCTTCGTTGGATAGATGATTTCAAACGAAAAAGTTGTCAACTATAAAGTTGCATAACATTTCGGGATCTACAACTTTTGCTTTGGTTGTTTCTCCATCCGAGATCCTTTTCTACCACTATACACTCACTTGTGAGTTTAGGGCATATGCTCTCCTTTAGTATTGACTTCTATAAAATCTTATGATATATATTTGGACATCCAAACGAACTTGTATCAAAAACATTTTAACAACAAAGTTGTAGATCTCGAAACATTGTATGACTATGTTAGAATGTTTGTCTTCGTCGGAGATCATATGAGAAAGCTATGAAGTTGATCATGTAGCCATTCAAGCCACGAACCGGTAGCGATAGCATCACCGCCGGTTTTAGACAAAAACCAGCAGTGATGACCCAATATCACTACCGGTTTATGGCTAAAACTGGCAGTGATGACACGAATATCACTGCCTATTGTTCCTATCACTGTGGGTTTTAGCCAAAAAAATGGTAGTGATGGGCCGTTAGCCACTATCACTAGAAATCGGCAGTGATGGGCCAGCAATAAAAGCCAATTCTATAGTAGTGCATGTGCATGCGTTCTTCCTTCTCCTCCTTCACTCTCCTCTTCCCACTTGCTTATAGTAGCAAAAATGGCGGCTACTAGGCTACCACCGGTGTAGACCCAGCCCGTTCCTTCCCCGACTCGTCTCCCCCACCACTTCAAGATGTTCCTCGCAGGTACCTCCTCCGTTTCCCACCCCCAATTTGGTTGTTTCAATTGGCATTGCTAGGACTTAGTGTCGTTAGGTTCTGGTGATTTTGGTGGAAATGTATAGCAATATCAGTAGCTCCGCAGTAAGTTGAAGAAGAGGATGGTTAATGGCTCTCAACCTTAGAAGAAGAATAAGGTTAGTAGAAATTAGAAGGCAAGGAACAAGGGGACGTAGATTAGGGGAAATGAGAGAGTGATGGCCCCTTACCTTGGATGAACTACTAAAGGATGACAGATGCTAGAGGCAGCCATAGTGATGGCCCCATTTTTTTTCTCCCGCGCAAGCCCAGCTAAGCCGCTTCCTTTCCCCGGCTTGCCTCTACCCTCTGCGCGCCCGGTTCAGCTCTACTTTTCGCTCTCCCACAGGCTCAGCCCCCCTAATCCTCGCTCTTGGGCCGCTCGCTCCCCTGATTCTCCCCTGCAGCCCGGCTCTCTCTCTCTCTTCCCCGCTTCATTGCATCGCTAAGGCCCAGCAGAAGCCCGCTCTTCTCTCTCGCGCCTCGGCCTAGTTCGGTAGCCTAGCTCCGCTCAGCCGAAGGCAGCAGCCCACGCGCAGCCTCTCTCTAGCGCTGATAGGTGGGGCCTCCCTACCAGGACCGCCTCCCACCTCTGGCCGTGTACCGCCTGGACTCCACCGCTGTCGCCGCCAGGAGTCCGCTGCCGTTCCGCCCGCGTTGTTGCCTTACGCCGCAAGTGTCTGCGCCCCTTAAATAGCAGATGCCCAAGCCCTCCATTTCCAATCTCTAGCTCGAGAGCCACAACCACCGTATAGCTCGAGAGCCGTAGCCGCACGCCGCCCCAAGCGCCACCGTCCGCCATCCATTCGCCGAGCGCTGCGCTGCCCTCCACGCCGAGGTAAATCATCCGAACGAGTTTGCTGTCGTCTTCTTTAGCTTTTCGTGCCCTTGGTTAGTCAAACTGTGAACCGTAGGCTTAAGAACCATAAGCTCCGCTGCTCCTGCCATGGCGCCGCCATGGACAGCTCATCGCCATGCCACGTCGGGCCACCCCAATGCCCTCATTGGGTTTGCCATCTCCTCCTCTTGCTCCTCGTCCTCTTCTCATGTCTCATGGGGCTCGGATTTGCCCAAATCGAGCTCACTGTGAAGTTCCTCATCACCGACAATGGCGGGCCGCTGCGCCGTGCAATGTAGCCACCGGCCGGATCTCCTGTTTCCCTCCCTCCTCTAATCCCCGTCGTCTATTCTTAAATCAAGAGTCCAGATCATCCCATACCCCTTCGACGGGCAGATTTTCAAAAGAACCCCCCCCCCCCCGTTTTTCAATTTCAGAACCCACAGTCCCTATTCGTTTTCTTGTTTTGAAAGCGTAGTATCTTAGGTTTAGATCCAAAATACGTTTTCACTTATTTACATATTTGCCACCGATTTTGTTTGGGCCATAACTTTTTCGTTTTAACTCCGATTTGACCCGTTCAACTTGGGTTAGGTTCATAATTTCGTAATCTACATGTTTATAGTACTGTTAGGTATGTTTTCAACTTTTAAAATTCGTGATTAGATTTAATCTATTACTTTCTTGAAGGAAATCTTGTTTATTTCATATCTTTTGTGTTTTAACTCCGTTTTAGCCCATTCAAGTTGCGTTAGATTCATAGCGATGAGATCTACGCGTTAGTAACAGTGGTTACCATGTCACTATTTCTGAAATTTCATGGTTTAAACTCTAATTTGAATAATAATTATGCAACTGGATTTTATAGATAAAATATGATTTGGTCTACTTTTGTTTTATAATTCAAAACACAATTTGGTTTAATTCAATTTATATAAGCTTTTATATAGTTAAAATAGATGAAGCCTATAGTTTTCTTTTCCTCGCATAAAGCAGATCTATCGGTAGATGTATCTTTTTCACCGTAGCTCCGATTAGAGTGCTTTTCGCGTCTGTGTGTTCGTAGCAAGACGTAGATTCGTTTTACAAACTTTTCATCTTGATTTTATGTTTGGTGTACTATTCTAATTTAGATCTATTGTTTGCTTTGTGTATGATTGTATGGATGCTTGTGTGGTGCTTTATGATTTCGTCCAGTCGGTGAGATATACGTGGTGATCAAGAAGAAAAAGAAGAAGAACGTTGAAGATTAAAGCTTACCGAAGGATCGGTGTTTAAGGCAAGTATAGCATGGGATCTTCCTTGTTACCTATTCACCTTTAATCATTTAATTCATACTGCATGTGTCTACCTTGACTACCATTAAGGAATTCCTAGTACTTTGTACCTTGTGCCTTGTTACCTTTGGGTATTGCATTGGGTAGTATGATGCTAGTGCTCAATTAAAGACCATGATCTTGTAACTTGACTAATGGTATATGCAATAAACACTAAAAGATGCTTTTTAGCAACATGGAACAAGCGGGCTAGAGCATTGGGCTATTTATGGTGCTCTAGATTCCTCTCCTTAAGGACTTATCTGTAAGTGATCATTCGGGACTTATAGTACAGCTGTGAGGGCTACATGGCTCTGGCTTTAGCTCAGTATGAGGACCTTTTCTAGCTTGTTAGTGGTTACCTTTATTGGCGTAAGAATGGCTTGCCAAATCGGGTATAGTGCGGCCTCTGTCCCCATGTGTATAGGCTGCATGTCAATGTGCCATCGGGAAGGGGGGCTCTACATCTGTTTGCCGAGTGAATCTAATGGCCCTAACTTGTTAGACGAACCTTTGAAAGGCTTCATAGTGAACCCTGCCGACCTTCCTTGGTAGTGGGTCAAGAGGCTGATCACTTTGGACCAAAGGGTAAATCATGACTCACAGTGAAAGTGTACAACCTTTGCAGAGTGTAAAACTGGTATATCAGCCATGCTCACGGTCACAAGCAGCCTTGGAACCCTTACGAAATAGATGATCACTAATGGTTAATGATGATGGACACTAATGATATGGATGATGAAGATGCTCATTAATTATTACTGTTTATGCTTTTTATTATTCATGTTTACCTGATCATGTGTTTATGGGCTTATGATAAATTTGTTGCTACTCGATTGCTAAAATCATGACTCATTAAAAGCTAATCGCAGTTAACCAGTGTCAGCCTTTTGAGCCTCGTGAACCCCATGTTATATTTGTTGAGTACGACATGTACTTACGCTTGCTTTATTTTATACATATTTGGAAAAATCCCGGATGGATACCAGATTGCTAGAGTTTGGAGGAATTAGGCTTGTGATCAACCAGTCAGTTGTCCCTGTGGAATTGGAGTCTTCGCCTAAAGATCAGTGTTGTCTTTCCGCTGTCTATACTATGAGGTTATACTCTTTATACTAATACTTTATGTATTTAAGCATTGTCTATTGATATTACCCTCATTTGTACCTATATGTGAGATTTGACTTCCTGGACTCACATATGGTGTGTATCTATCTGGTTTTGTTCTTAAAACCGGGTGCTACAGAACGGCTACCAGAAATTTTATATTATAAAAGAATAGAAAAAGCCTAAATGCTTAGATTTTTTAAACTAATTAAAACTAGGTGAAGTACATTAATTCAGATTAGTACATCCATATTCTAATTTAAAACCCGAGTTCGAAACTTCTCAAGTTTTATTTACAAACATTGTCATGTAACTTATGCAAATTAAATTTAACTTTTCAAAAGAAGATTTATGTGAGAGCATCTAATCGAATTTAATATATGCAACGATTGTTTAAAATAAGCAAATTATAATTTAAAAACATATTAAGGTTAGACATCAATGGTAATAACATTAATATATAAAATGACGAATTGTAGCACCTATGATGCATTTAATTCAGAAAACTACTTGCGTGCACATTAATCAAATTAATACTTAATTATAAACATGTAAGTTACGTCTCTACAAATCTAGTGCGGAAAGAACCAGCTAAAACAGAGCTACGGCATTTAGAAAAACTATCAGCAAGTGAAGGTACATATTTGATAGTTCAAATATGATCGATGTAAATATGAACAGAGGAGCATTGAACCGCACTGGAAAGAGACAGACATGAGTTTACAGTGGAATTAAAAATGTACGTAAGATGGAATTAGATGATGGAAGCTTGACGAGACAGGATAAATAATGTATGTAGTTTCAGATGAAAACCAATAAAATTACAAGGAAATTAATTGGAGGTGCAGCTCACCTCTTAAAACACGATCTTCTATCCATCACGATGACTTGCCAGGTATGCCACCTGACCAGTGACATTGAGTTTATTATTGAATTGTTACTTGGAACTGCACCTATAGCTAAGCATCCATATAGAATGGGGGTTAATGAATTAGAGGAACTTAAGAAACAAATAAAGGAGTTACATGAGAAAGGTTTCATTCGTCCTAGTTCATCACCTAGGGGAGCACCAGTTATATTCGTTGACAAGAAGGATGGTACTCAGAGGATGTGTGTTGATTATCGGTCACTCAATGAGGTTACTATCAAGAACAAGTACCCGCTACCTAGAATTGATTATTTGTTTGATCAGTTGAGAGGTGCTTGTGTTTTCTCTAAGATTGATCTTCGTTCTGGCTATCATTAGTTGAAGATTTGTGCAACTAACATACCCAAGACAGCTTTTACTACGAGGTATGGTTTGTACGAGTACACCGTTTTGTCCTTTGGTTTGACCAATGCACCTGCCTACTTTATGTACTTGATGAATAAGGTGTTCATGGAGTTTTTGGATAAGTTTGTGGTGGTATTTATCGATGATATATTGGTATTCTCTAAAATGGAAGAAGAGCATGTTGAACATCTAAGGTTGGTCTTGCAGAAGCTCAGAGAACACAAGTTGTATGATAAGCGAAGCAAGTGTGAATTCTTGGTGAAGGAAGTTTCATTCCTAGGCCATGTTGTCTCTAATGGTGGAATCGTAGTAGATCCAAGCAAGGTGAAAGATGTATTGAATTGGAAACCACCAACTGATGTGGGAGAGATTCATAGTTTCTTGGGATTGGCTGGATATTACAGAAGGTTCATAAAAGGTTTCTCTAAACTTGCCAAGCCTATGACAGCTTTATTAGAGAAGAATGCTAAGTTTGTGTGGTCTGAAAAGTGTCAGGCTAACTTTGAAGAATTGAAGAAGAGGTTGACTACCGCCCCTAGTGTTGGTTTTGCCAGATTTGAACAGGAGCTTTTCGATCTATTATGATGCATCTCGTCAAGGTCTCTGATGTGTTCTTATACAAGAAGGCAGAGTAGTGGCCTATGCATCTTGATAGTTGAGAAAGCATGAGTTAAACTATCCTACTCATGATTTGGAGTTAGCAGCAGTGGTTCATGCACTGACGATATGGAGGCACTATCTTATCGGACATAAGAGTGATATCTATACTGATCATAAAAGTCTGAAGTACATTTTCACTTAGACGGATCTGAGTATGAGATAGCATCGATGGTTGGAGTTGATTAAAGATTATGATCTGGAGGTACACTATCATCCTAGAAAGTCAAATGTTGTTGCCGATGCTCTTAGTAGGAAGAGTTTGCAATGAGGTTCAAGTGACACCGATAGTCAAGTGAGTTGTGTGCTGAGTTTGAAGCGACTAAATTTGGGCTTTGTCACTAATTCAGTGGAGTTGGTGTTGGAGCCTAAACTGGAGCAAGAAATATGTAAGGGACAGTTACAGGATGCGAAGTTGAAAGAGATAGCGGAAAACATAAGTGATTGGTAAGGCATCAGGTTTTCGTATGGATGATAATGGAACTCTATGGTTTGGGAAAAGACTATGTGTGCCAAAGGATAAGGCTATACGAGAGGCAATTCTTCATGAGGCACATGAGTTTGCTTACTCTATTCATCCTAGAAGTACCAAGATGTATTTAGATTTGAAAGAGAAGTATTGGTGGTACAGGATTGAAGAGAGATGTTGCTGAATATGTTGCTTTATGTGATACATGTTAGAGAGTCAAAGCTGAACATCAAAGGACCTGCAGGATTGCTACAACCAATGAAGATACTTGAGTGGAAGTGGGAAGAAGTTGGTATGGATTTTATTGTTGGGTTACCACGCACTTAGAGATGTTATGATTCAATCTGGGTAATAGTGGATCGGTTAACTAAAGTTGCTCACTTTATACTGGTCAAGACTACTTATAATGGACCGAGGTTAGCCCAATTATATATGGAAAGAATAGTGTGTCTACATGGAGTTCCCAAGAAAATTGTGTCTGACCGAGGTACTCAATTTACATCTCATTTTTGGCAGCAAGTACATAGTTCAGGTGGGAACAAAGTTGAATTTTAGTACAGCATATCATCCTCGGACAGAGGGGCAAACTAAGAGGATTAATCAGATATTAGAGGATATGTTGAGAGCTTGTGCATTGCAGTACGGTACAAGTTGGGACAAGAGCTTGCCTTATGCAGAGTTCTCGTATAACAACAGTTATCAGAAGAGTCTCAATATGGCACCTTTCAAAGCTTTGTATGGACGAAAGTGTAGAACCCCGTTGTTTTGGAATCAAATGGGAGAAACTCAAGTGTTCGGACCAGATGTTTTAAGAAACGCAGAAGAGCAAGTAAGGATGATCAGAGATAATTTGAGAGTGGCTCGGTCTCGGCAGAAGAGTTATGCCGACACTAGGAGAAGAGAATTGGTTTTTGAAGTAGGGGATTATGTTTACTTGAAGGTGTCACCTATGAGAAGTATGAGAAGGTTTAACAAGAAAGGAAAGTTAGCACCAAGGTATATTGGGCCTTTCAAGATTTTAGAGAGACGTGGTGAAGTAGCTTATCAGTTGGAATTGCCTGAGAGTTTGTCAAGTGTACATGATGTGTTTCATGTGTCCCAGTTGAAGAAGTGTTTGCATGTACCCGAGGAGCAAATACCGTTAGAAGAGCTTACAGTTAAGGAAGATCTCACTTATGAGGAGTTTCCGGTAAGGATTTTGGAGACGACAGAAAGAGCTACAAGGAGCCGAGTTATAAAGATATGTAAGGTTCAGTGGAATCGGTATACAGAAGATGAGGCTACTTGGGAAAGAGAAGAGGATCTAAGGAAAACATACCCGCAGTTATTTGAGTAAGCATTGTCCAAATCTTGAGGAACAGGCAAATGACTACCAGCCCCTTCTCTTTGTATCTAAAAGAGCTTCAATGTTTCCTCGCACATGTTCAAGTTCTTTCAAGGTTCAAGACAAGTATTGTGGAAGAAATTTCGCCTCCTAGTTTTTCCTTTAGTTTTTGTTGCGATGTCAAGCTAGAGTCATTGGAGAAAAAATTCTCCCTGTTTACAATGTCTGTCTCGTATGACTGGTAGTGTAGTGACATTAACATCAGCGCCTGTGTCCACTCCATGAACACTGATTTTGTCACGAGAAAAGATCGAATAAGTGAATGGGTGCAGCGACCATCTTAAACATTTATCCTCTTATTTCATTGGATGCATACACAGTGCCCTAATGGAGAACGTATGCATCATATGTACTTAGTGACTACACCTTGACTGCATATCATTCCACCAACGCTTCCTTTGTACGGACAAATTAATAAGCCTTTCGTGATGTGAAACTTATAATGGAGATACCTCAGCATTAATTTGGAGGATTCAAGTTGTGTAATATCAAGATCTAAGATGTGTCACATTTATTTATTTATTGCTAGAAGATATCAAATCATACAGGCAAGATAGTTCAACATTAACATATAAGGATACATATATCTCTGTTGTGGATACCTATATCTATATTGTGGATACATATATCAGCATTAAGATATACCACTGCAAGTATACATATTTATCTCTATTGCTTCTGGATACATGTATCAACATTAAGATGTGCCGCTGCAAGTATACATATTTATCTCTATTGCTTCTGGATACATGTATGAACATTAAGATATGCCACTGCAAGTATATATATTTATCTCTATTGCTTGTGGATGCATATATCAACAATAAGATGTGCTGCTGCATGTATCCCCATATATATCTCTATTTTTTTAGATAATGATATATATCTCTATTGTGGATACATATATTATATATTAAGATGCGCCGCTGCATGTATCCCCATATATATCTCTATTTTTTTAGATAATGATATATATCTCTATTGTGGATACATATATTATATATTAAGATGCGCCGCTGCATGTATACATATATTTCTATTGTGGAAACATATATCAACACTTAAGATGTGCCGCTGCATGTATCCCCATATATATCTCTATTTGTTTTAGATAATGATGTGTATCTCTATTGTGGATATATATATCAACCTATGTGAAACTGCATGTATATAAACAGGACCAAACAAGGCAGTTTGCATACAAGAATACAAGTTCAACAAATATACCAATACTGTCCTTCTCCACTTGCCACTCATCAGCAAGAAAATGAGGGCCGAGTGCGCATCAGCTCTCTGCATCATTGTCCTGGTGATTATGTCTTCAACCCTCTCTTCCTGCCATCCTGGTAAGTATATAACTTCTTTTGTACTTGCAATAATTCCACTCATGCGTGGTTTATAAAGTCAGCTTTTGATGCATGCAGGTTCGTCGTGTAGTATCACTTTACCTGGATGCACTCCGAAGCTTTGCAAAGAAAAATGCTTGGAGTTTGCCAAAACGGAAGGTGGAGTGAATAAAGATGTCCTACTGTGAGACGCCGAAATAGTTGCGAATGCGAGTTAGCTCCCACACAGCGTCTGCCACTTACCACCGAAGTCAAGGGATTAGCTGATGCAGAGGATGATAATGGAACTTTTGTTTGAATATAATACATAGGATTAAAATTAACACCAATGATGGATCGGGTCGTTACATGAAGGCAGACAATACCATACTGCTAGCTCTTGCATGTAATTTATCCATGACCTGTTTCCTTCTAGGTCTAATATAAAATAATTAATTGCGCATCATTTCTATACTTTTGGTCGAGTTATGTAAAACACGACCGAGAAATTCTTAGCATGTCTAGTTGATCAATCCGACTATTGCGCACGACGACGTTGCCTGACACCCCATGACCCGGTGGCAGTTTGTTCTCCCTAGTAGAAGGCTAATGGGCGTGGCTCTCCGTCATGGCTTGGCAGCCTTTTTTTAGCCCAAAAAATATTTCAATAATTGCCCTTCTGGTCACGCAAAAACACCTTGGTGCAACTCATAACTGCGCCGCGCCACATGCGTTGGCGCGACTGAGGGTGCCACTCCACGGTGGTCGCGGTCGTCCGCCACGTCCACGGGGGAACTGACATGGCAATTTTGTCAGCGCGACTTAATTATGCCAACACTATACCACAAACAATCTATGGCAACTCTAACGTCGAGTCCTACGGCACGCCTGAGTCGCGTCAGGGTCTTTAGCGCGACTACTCAGCCGCATATACACGACACAACTACAGAATTCATTATCAGTGCCGCTTCAAAGTCCCCATCAGTGCCTTTTTTTCAACCGGTACAACCAAAGCGGCAGTGATGAGGGGGCTCATCACTGCTGGCTCTAAAACCGGCAGTGATGAGGTCTCTAGGAGTCCCAAAAAATCGTGCTGAAAAATAGGAGTTTTTTTTCAGATACTAGGATAGACCCGCAGAGCAGCCACAAAGTCACATGATTTTTCGAGTGAAACGCATGCTTCGCGGCCACCGTCACTCAATCCCACAACCTCAGGCTTCACACGATTGTCCCCTATCCACTCTACCCGTAAGACACTTGTGTCCAAATGAGATATTTGTCCTCATTCTATCTTAATCCGGTTTTGAAAAGAGTATTTGGGACGCTAAACGAATTCAAATGAAAAATTTGTCAACTATAACATTTTATAACTTTTCGAGGTCTACGTCTTTTGTTTTGGTCATTTCTCCATCTGAGGTCGTTTGAAAAAATTTGATTTTGAATTGGGAGGAAATTCGGCCATAATTTTCCTTAGATAAATGATTTCCAATGAAAAAGTTGTCAACTATAAAAATGCATAACTTTTCGAGATCTACAACTTTTGTTTTGGTTGTTTCACCGTCCAAGGTCATTTGAAAATTTTGAATTTCTGATGTGAGCATTCAAATGTAAGTTTCGTTGGATAGATGATTTCAAACGAAAAAGTTGTCAACTACAAAGTTGCATAACATTTCGGGATCTACAACTTTTGCTTTGGTTGTTTCTCCATCCGAGATCCTTTTCTACCACTATACACTCACTTGTGAGTTTAGGGCATATGCACTCCTTTAGTATTGACTTCTATAAAATCTTATGATATATATTTGGACATCCGAACGAACTTGAATCAAAAACATTTTACCAACAAAGTTGTAGATCTCAGAACATTGTATGACTATGTTAGAATGTTCGTCTTCGTCGGAGATCATATATGAAAGTTATGAAGTTGATCATGTAGCCATTCAAGCCACGAACCGGCAGTGATAGCATCACTGTCGGTTTTAGCCAAAAACCAGCAATGATGACCCAATATCACTACCGGTTCATGGCTAAAACTAGCAGTGATGACATGAATATCATTGCCTATTGGTCCTATCACTGTGGGTTTTAGCCAAAAAAATGGCAGTGATGGGCCGTTAGCCACTATCACTAGAAACCGGCGGTAATGGGGCAGCAGTAAAAGCCAATTCTATAGTAGTGCATGTGCACGCGTTCTTCCTTCTCCTCCTTCACTCTCCTCTTCCCAGCTTGCTTATAGTAGAAAAAATGGCGGCTACTAGGCTGCCGCCAGTGTAGACCCAGCCCCGATTCGTCTCCCCCACCACTTCAAGAAGTTCCTCGCAGGTACCTCCTCCGTTTCCCACCCCTGATTTGGTTGTTTCAGTTGTCATTGCTAGGACTTAGTGTTGTTAGGGTCTGGTGATTTTGGTGGAAATGTATAGCAATATCAGTAGCTCCGCATAGATCGAGTACACATTTAAATGCATGCAATGTACATGTGAAGTACTATAGGATGGCTCACTGTAAGTTGAAGAAGAGGATGGTTAATGGCTCTCAACATTAGAAGAAGAATAAGGTTAGGAGAAATTATAAGGCAAGGAACAAGGTGACATAGATCAGGGGAAATGAGAGAGATATGGCCCCTTACCTTGGATGAACTACTAAAGGACAGCAGATGCTAGAGGCAGCCATGGTGCGCTAGTGGGCAGACCACAAAATCTGATGCGGTAGAGTCGCCCGCTCCCTCCTTGCACTATCGTATGCATCATGCTCCCACACGCCCGTGCCCTATGGTTACGTGTAGTCACACAGACTAGGCTAGGTCTAGACCTCAGGCTATCTCAAGATCACACCAAGACTCCGACTATGACACGACTATGTAACTAGTAGGGCAAGTAGGCCTTGGATATAAATAGCTAGTGTAACAACCAGTTTTAAGAACAAAACTAGGCTCGCCATATGTGTGTCCAGAAAGTCCACACATACAACAACAGAGTGAATAGTATCAAAAACAATGTTATTAAATAACGTATACATAGCTATATTAACACTTACATCAGAGTATCGCAGAAAGATAACTAATCTTCAGGCTCCATTCTTCACATAGGGACGGCTGACTGGGGGTAACATATGCCTAGCACTCCTGTCAATCTTCTGGGAACCTCCATGTCTTCATCAATCTTCTGAGTAACTTTTGCTAGAGGCTGGGGTGTGAGGGGAATAGCAAGGGTGAGCACATGTCGTACTCAGCAAATATAACATGGGCGAATGAAGGCTCAAAAGGCTAGACATTGTTGAACTGCAGTATGCATTTTTAGTAGACAAGTTTTAACATTTATTAAAGCCTGATTTGCAAAGTCATGTGTAAGCTCCAATTCCCGTATGATCATGACTAATGGCAATAATACAATAATGATTAAACATGAGCATCAACCGCATAGAATAACAATAAGAACCAATTATTCCATTAGTTTTCTAAGCCACTCGTGATCGTGAGCATGACTGTTATAAAAGTTTTACACTCTGCAGAGGTTGTACACTTTCACCATGAGCCGTGATTTACCCACTACCAAGGAAGGTCGGTAGGGTTTACTATGAAATCTTTCAAAGGTTTCTATAACAAGTTAGTACCCACGAGGTTTCAATGGCAGGCATATATAGAGTTGTCGGTACAGGACCCACGGGATACCCCACAAGGAAGAGAGAAGATCTAATCTAACTAGAACTTCTCTCCCTGTAATCTTAGTAGTAGTATTGTTCTGTGATCCTACTAGGAACCTCATTGTAAACCGACTAGGACTCTGGCCTCCTGACTATATAAAGGAGGGCGGAGTTCCTAGAAACACAGATAACACAAGGCAACATAACACTTTACAATCAATCCAACGCAAAGGCTAACGCCGACTGGACGTAGGGCTATTACTCGATCACGGTCGAGGGCCTGAACCAGGATAAATTGACTGTCTCTTGCGTTTACCGTCGAGTTATGCATACGCTGAAGCCTGAACAAACTGCCTCGGGTACCCCTGTGGCAAGCTATTGGTGGTGAAACATCGACAGCTGGCGCGCCAGGTAGGGGCTTTCGGCGAATTTGCATCCGAGAGCTCGACAGACCTCGACAACATGATCTTCTCGACGGGATCAACCTTCATCTTCGGTTCATGGATCTGCGAGGCAGGCAACGATGGCAAGCTCCAAAGTCGTCTCCTCGAAAATTCAGATCACCATGAAGACCTTTCTATTTCGGTGACTACGACAGATCAACTCGCCGGAAGATTCGCGCAGCTCGTGATGTCCGATCCAACTCAGATTTTGCGGCTTTGCGCACCCAACTCAAACTCAGGCTCCGCATCCGAGATGGAGCCTTACCTGAGTTCTTTTGAGAAACCAAGTTCTTTTTCGGCAAGGTTCCAGAACATGGCTTCGGCCTATCAAGAATACAACTCGGAGTACACTCAGAATCCTTTCAAGAAGTCGAGACCTTTTCCATTCGGACTCCACAACATGACAAAATCTTATCAGGCATGGCCCAAAGGATCCCTCAATCCAGTGCTTAGAATGCCACTGAAAGGAGCTCAGGAAGGTCTCGTACTAACTATAACATCTCAAAACTGCATCGTCCACTGGCCAGGTTCTGTTCCTGATGATAGCGGAACCCGACTAGTCGGTACGACGACGACATTGATTCTACCCTACCAAGAAGGAGACTCGATCTGCGACCTTAAAGCCTCTACTAAAGTTGTCAGCAACTCCGACAGTATGGAAACCAATGCCGATAACAGAACAATTCACGCACGAGAAGTATTCATGGTTCGCCGTCCTCAATCACCGTTGGTCCCCCAAGAAGCACCCGACATCAAGTCATCGGATGAATCGAAGTCCAACATATCACCTTTTATCCAGGGGCACGATGGTGAGACCGAGAATCTGAAGCAAGCCAGAGAAAGAAAAAACAAATTGAAACAAGGACGCCAATGCGGTGCTAGGCAGCGCAAGGAATCTTGGATCAAATATGTGTCAGATCTGGCCGAGTACAATAGAAGAAAATCATAACAAGAAGTTGAAGAAAGACGCACGGCGAATACACCCTACAACAGGATCCGAGAAGCACTAGAAGAACTCGGAGCAACTTCACTTCCCGGTGAAAAACAGGAACAGCTCCGGGACCTTCTCTGGTCAACAGCCCTAAGGGTGCACGACGGAGAGACCCGCTCAAGACTACCTGCCAGGTCAACGTCTCATAGACAGGAAGATCAAAATCAAAGGAAGTCTACTTTTGAGAGACTCAGACCAAGTGGAAGTCACGGCAGAGAAAGTAGAAGGGACCATAGTCAAAACTACCGAGTCGAACAACCAAGAAAGACCAAAAGCAAAGTACCAATTCAGACATCCCCGCAGAACTACTCTCACCAAGACAATAGTTGGCTAGAATGAGGCGCTGAATCAGAATACACAGAAGCCGGAACGCACGATAGATTCCCCTGTTTTGCGAATAGACTTGCTTCAATACGACTACCTCACAAGTTCAAGCCATCCAATCACTCTAAATATGATGGCAAGACCGAACCAAGGCACTGGCTTAGGATTTACTCGTAGTCGATTGAACTAGCCAGAGGAGACGACGATATCAAGACCTTATTTTTTCCCATGGCACTGGAAATCATGCCCCTCCAATGGTTCGACAAATTAAATCCAGGATCAATCAGAAATTGGGAGGACTTGCATAGAGTTTTCTGTGGAAATTTTGTAGGTATCATTACGCACCCCATCACTCATGCAGAATTAAAAGGACTCAAGCAAAAAGGAGGCGAAACTCTCAAAAATGACTATCGACGATTTGACGAACTACGTGCTCAAGTACATGACATCACCGAACAAGAAGTAATCAAAGCTTTCTCTCATGGAATTATGGCTAGGTGGCAATTTCATGACTTCTGCAAAGAAAACCCAAGAAACAATGAAGAATTCAGACGCATAGTAGAAAAGATGATTATTGCAGAGGAAAAGACACGAGAAAGGTTCCCGGATAGAAACAACCAAGACAACCCGGACAAGCGAAATCACCGAAACATCAGACATCAGGAAAGAAAACATGGACCAGACAACAACGTAGCGGTGGCTGATAAATCAAGGAAGTTTTCCAAACCCAGAGGTTATGACGACATTGAAAATATGCATTGCATCTTGCGTCCTAAAGGAAATCACACCACCAGAAATTGCTACACCTTCAATGAGTGATACACAAGAAAAGATAATAAGGCAAACAATAAAGAAGACAACCACGAAGACAAGGGATTCCAAAAATCCAGGGGGGCAGTAGTAGTGATCTTTGCTGGGGCCTCAGATTCCAGAAGCAAACATCAAGAAAAGCTAGCTCTACGAACTATCATGGCAGCAGAGCCGGCTACTCCAAGATATCTCAATTGCTCACAGTATCCAATCCAGTTTTCAAGAGAAGACCAATGGACTAGCGTAGGAAACATAGGCCATTACCCACTGGTTCTAGATCCAACTATCACCGGTATGACTATCACAAAAGTACTAATCGATGGAGGAGCCAGACTCAACATCATTTTTCAGAAACGCTAAGGAAGATGGGACTACAACTCGTCGGGATGATTACACCAATGAGCACCCCTTTTTATGGGATAGTACCCAGCAAGGCAGCCATGCCACTTGGACAAATCACTCTACCGGTTACTTTTGGAACTCCCTCAAACTATCGAATAGAATTCATCAAGTTTGAAGTTGCAGACTTCGATTCATCATACCACGCAATCCTCGGGCGCCCAGCACTAGCAAAATTCATGGCGATACCGCATTACCCATACCTATTGCTTAAGACGCCAGGGCCTAACGGAGTCCTTTCCCTTCAAAGTGATTTGAAGCATGCTTTTGACTGCGATGTTCAGGCAATTCAAATTGCATCAAAAGCACAAACCAACAATGGTAGAAAAGAAATAGCCACTATTGCCGCAGAAATGAGCCCAGAAGAACTAGAGATACCGGCTAAAAAGCCAAGCATCCTTGCACCACCAAAAGAAGCCGACGTCAAGCAAATAGACCTGGGCACCGGGGATCCTTCCAAGATGGAAACCATCAGCGCCCACCTCTCGGCAAAATAGGAACTCGCGCTCACTAGTTTTCTTCAGGACAACAAAGATATCTTCACTTGGAAGCCTGCCAACATGTCAGGTGTCCCAAGAGAGTTGGCTGAGCACAGAATTGATATCAATGAAGGCTCCAAGCCTGTGAAGCAACGGCTATGACGATTCTCACCCGACAAGAAGGCAGCAATTAAAAAAGAAATCACAAAGTTAATGGCAGCCGGATTCATCAGAGAAATCATTCATCCAGACTGGCTAGCAAATCTAGTTCTAGTACAAAAAAAGAATACGGACGAATGGCGCATGTGCGTCGACTACATAGATCTCAATAAACACTGTCCGAAAGATCTGTTTGGGCTACCATGCATTGATCAAATAGTTGATTCAATAGCAAGATCTGCCCTATTATCCTTTCTTGATTGCTATTCAGGATATCACCGGATCGCATTAAAGGAACAAGACCAGAGCAAGACATCTTTCATCACTCCGTTCGGTGCCTATTGCTACAAGACCATGTCGTTTGAACTCAAGAATGCTGGAGCCACATACCAAAGAGCTATCCAAACGTGCCTTGGTGATCAGATCGGCGAAAACGTAGAGGCATACGTGGATGACGTAGTAGTAAAAACAAAGAACCCGGACACACTAATTGAAGACTTAAAGCAAACCTTCGAAAACCTGAAAAGGTGGAGGTGGAAATTGAACCCAAACAAGTGCGTATTCGGAGTTCCTTCAGGACAACTACTCGGATTCTTGGTCAGTCATCGTGGAATCGAAGCCAGCGCCAAGCAAATTCGAGCCATAACAGAAATGGGCCCTCCTCGAAGTGTCAAAGATGTGTAGAAACTAACAGGCTGCATGGTGGCCCTCAATCGTTTCATATCAAGACTCGGTGAAAAAGGGTTACCCTTATTTAAACTACTAAAGAAGATAGACAAGTTCGAGTGGACAGAAGAAGCCAATGAAGCTTTCAAAAGACTTAAGGCATACCTCACCTCCTTGCCCATTCTCACGCCTCCAAAGAAAAACGAAGACATGATGTTGTACATTGCAGCAACTTCCACTGTGATCAAAACAGCAATAGTCATAGAAAGAGAAGAAGAAGGGCGCGTATATAAAGTACAAGCCCTATATACTACATCAGCGAAGTATTGTCGGAATCAAAAATCCGGTACCCGCATGTGCAAAAACTACTCTACGCCCTCCTGATCACTTCACGCAAGCTTTGCCACTATTTTGAAAGCCACAAGATTACCGTGGTGACAGATTTCCCACTCGGAGACATCCTACACAATAGAGACGCAACAGGGCACATATCTAAGTGGGCAGTTAAACTTGGTGCTCTCAATATCGATTTCATCCCATGGAAGGCAATTAAATCTCAAGCCCTTACCGATTTTGTTGCTGAGTGGTTAGAAATTCAACAACCTATGTCAAATATCATCCTTGACCATTGGAAGATGTACTTTGATGGATCACTCAAGCTAGGCGGAGCCGGTGCAGGCGTTCTCTTCATCTCTCCAGATGGAAAGCAACTCAAGTATGTCCTTCAGATATTATGGCAAGCTACAAACAATGAAGTAGAATACGAAGCCCTCATTCACGGACTTCGAGTGGCAATTACCCTTGGAATCAAGCGATTACTCGTATATGGTGATTCGGCGGTAGTCGTCAACCAAGTCAACAAAGATTGGGACTGAACCAAAGAAAACAAGGGGCGCCTACTATGCTAAAATATGAAAACTCGAAAAACATTTTCAAGGATTGGAAATTCTACATGTCCTGTGTGACTCTAATATTGCGGCAGACGTCCTCGCCAAGCTCGGGTCTGATAGGGCGAAGGTACCACCCAGTGTATTCATAGAAGAGTTATCAGCTCATCTATTAAACAACCCAGTGAGATAACCCCTGAACTCCAAGCTAAAGACACCCAGATTTTGGTAATCATCACCTCATGGACCTAGGTTTTTATCAATTACATAAAAGAGAATAAGTTGCTAGCAGATACAGCGGAGGCTACCCGAGTTGTTTGCAGAAGCAAGAACTACGTCCTAGTAGGGGACAAGCTATACAGAAGAGCTGCATCATCAGGAGTACTCCTAAAATGTGTCTCGTTCAAAAAGGGCAAAGAGATCTTAGAAGAAATACATTTAGGTTGCTGTGGAAATCGTGCTGCTTCAAGAACACTAGTCGGCAAAGCATTCCGAACCAATTCTACTGGCCAACCGCTTTGAAAGACGCAGAAGAACTCGTTAGAAAATGCAAAGGTTATCAAATGTTCATAAGACAAGCTCATGTACCAGCTCACAATCTGATCTGCATCCCTCCCGCTTGGCCTTTCTCTTGCTGGGGGCTGGATCAAGTAGGACCTCTCAAGAAAGCAAAGGGCAGTTTCAAGTACATCTTTGTAGCAATTGACAAGTTCACCAAGTGGATTGAATACAAACCACTCGCAAAATACAGCGCAGCCAAAGCAGTCGAGTTCATCCAAGACATTATGCACCACTTCAGCATGCCCAATCGAATCATCACAGATTTGGGTTCTCCCTTTATAGCTACAGAATTCCAAAGTTGGGCACGGGATTGCGGTTTTGGCATAGATTACGCATCAGTCGCACATCTAGAAGCCAACGGACAGGTAGAAAGGGCTAATGGACTCATACTAGCTGGATTAAAACCAAGATTGTATGAAGAACTAGTGGACTATGGATCCAAATGGATTGAAGAATTACCCAAAGTAGTATGGGGGCTACGAACTCAAATAAGCAGAGCCACTGGATACTCACCTTTCTTCCTAGTTTATGGATTAGAAGCAGTACTACCTGCCGACTTGATATGGACGTCACCAAGGATAGAACAATATGACGAAGGAGAAGCAGAACACACCCGGAGATTAGAACTCGATAGTACGGAAGAAGTTAGAGTAAATGCTACCCTTCAATCAGCCAGATACCTCCAAGGTTTAAGACGCCACTACAACAAGAATACCCAACCTCGATCACTCCAAATCGAAGATCTAGTACTAAGAAGAATACAAAAAACTGACGAACGCCATAAACTACTCAGTCCATGGGAAGGTCCTTTTATTGTCACAAAAGTCACCGGACCAGGCACATACAAGTTGATAACTGAAGATGGAAAAGAAGTCAACAATACATGGCACATCAGCCAACTAAGAAAATTCTACGCATGAAAACAACACAAGGAAGAACATATATACAAGACACAAGAGAACAATGTTCATGATCAACAAAAATAGTGTTCCTCGACATCATATGTCTTATTATGGC
>NW_027098397.1:0-21640 GCF_019320115.1 Miscanthus floridulus | reverse complement strand
GGAGTTGTACCAAAGGTGACCTAAGGCTATCGTGGCTGGTAGACCTGGGTTTGTGTTAGGAATAAATTCCCAGCTGGTCGAAATCGATTCGAATCGCCTTCTCTCCCGAATAGTGAGAAACTTGGCTAGTCCCAACATCGTAGCAACTGTGTTATGAAACATAATGGTTTGGATGAATATGGAATTACAATACCTGCTATGGTTACTATTGTATGCTTCTAAATGATATACCACATGTTTGGCATATGATAGTTGCTAACCTAGAAATGGATAGTTATAATTAACCTGGTAAAGAATTGTAACTGTACCATGATTCAATTGCTTTTACGCAAAAATGTTGTCGAGTTACGTCCACTTATACAGCCTTGCATAATCCTTGGAGTCATTTTATTTCTGGTTCATGACGGGTAAGTCTAGCTGAGTACCTTCTCGTACTCAGGGTTTATTTTCCCATTGTTGCAGATGGCACTGTGTATCATGGGTATTGCAAGAGTTGCTTCTATCCCGCTGTGGATGAGGAGTAAGCCTTGGGCAGGCTTCTTTAGTAATTCCTATCTTTGCTTTTGTGGACCGTGATCTGGCTTGGCACTGTATCAAACTATGTTGGAAACTTTATCTTCAAACTTATTTGCTTCCGCTTTATTTATCAAACTCGGTTTGTAATAACTTTTATTCGTACTCTGATGATGAAAAGTATCTATGAACCTTATGTAATATGTGGCATGTATGTTGAATCCTGTACGATCTTGGTTGTTGTAAATCATTTATCGAGACCCATCGTGGTACTTGACGGACTACCGGGTTTATATGGGTCAAGTAGTGCTAGTCGCGACGTTTTTGGACGGATTGCCATGTACTTGGTATTCCTTATAATTGGTCAGTTCTGCGACAGATGCTGCCATTGCGATGGATGCTCAGGATCCATCGTCGGCTCTGTTCTCGCTTGATGATGTTGCGAGAGTGTGGGGCGGTAGAACCTTGACATCTGGGTTCTCGGCCATGATCAATGCCTTGAACCAGGCTAATGGAGCCCTATGCTAAATCATCATTCCTTCTAGTCGGGTATTCGCCTTGTTCTCCTCCTTTTCGTATCCTTGTGTTTTTGTGTTTTTGATACCGATCTTCTTTTCAAAATCTTGCTACCCATAGCCGGAACAAATCCTGGTTTCTCCATGAGTGAAAGGCAGAGTGGGACCGCCTCATCAAGGAGGCTCGGCTATGAGGAGATGTGAGCATGCAGCTTGCTGTCATCCAGCGGCAGGAGGCCGAGGCGCGTCGTGAAGTGGAGGAGTTCCATGCGATGTTTGAGGATTTGTCGGCAAGGACAAAGCTGGATGAGGAAGAGATCGCCAGGCTCTGAAAGGAGCAAGACGAGCTACTGTAGAAGAATGCCACGGCTAGTGAGCGGGCCGGTGAGCTCTTGGTAGAGCTATAGACGGAGTGGGACCTCAAGCTAAGGCTGAGGAGAGGTCCATGATGTTGCAGGAGAAGGCGAACCAGGATGCCGTGGTGATCGATCGGGCCATCCGAGCGCGTGACGAAGTTTCTGCCAGTCTACGTGCCGATCTTGCCAAGGCACGGGGGCTTCGTCTTCAAGTCGAAGGTGATGAATATGATCACCTGTCTTCCGCTGTCCTAGTGGTCTGTGACGATCGGCGGGGTGATGCAAGAAGAGGGGGATGGTTTCCTCATGGTCCATGCTGCTGGTATCACAACGTGGCGTGGGCTAGCTTGAGGAGAGCGTTGTTTGCCTCGGGATCACCCAAGCCTTCACTATCGCCCATTCCCATTATGCTCAGGAGATCAACCTAGGGGTGATGAAGCCAAGGCTTTATGCCTGTCTATGAAGATGCTGAGCTAGATGAGATGGGAGAAGGTGGTGGCTCCCCTTGCGGCGGAACCTGGCGGACAAGCTGAAAGAAGAGGTTCTCCCTTCATGGAAGTAGTTAGTGGAATTGGTTTGATAAACACTTATTTGTAATATAGGAAACAAGTATCAGTGCTTTTATTCCTGGAAAAGGTTATGTAAGTCTCATTTTGTTTGTTTTGATCTTACCTTTTCTTTTGCGATGAAAAGTTTAGACAGTCGAACCCTTCCGTTTTGTTAAGACCTAGGGCCTAAGGTTTTTTTTAGGGGAAACTTGGATTGTGCTGGTGAGCAAAAATTACTGTAGCTGTCTAGGCGTGGGCCTTTTGTGGTCTTACCAGTCTGTTCCATCGAACCTTGGCCACTGGTCTTGATGTGAAGAGGAGGTCAAATGTAAATTTTCCTCCGAAAAAGAAAAGAAAGGAGGTCCCCATACCTTTATCAGCCCCTCGAGTGAGATCCGACCCCTTGCAGTTACTAGGGGTCAGATGTTACTAGGAGACCGGAGCAAGGGAGGCAAACTTATGTTTGTATTTACTCAGTACCCCTTACCTTAGGACTTTGATGATTGCTGCGTGACCTGTGCATTATGAGCTTGCTAACAGGGGATGTTCGGACAGAATTGATCCCATTGCTTCACGACAGGGTTGGCAAAGCCCTCGGGTGGTGTTTCGCTACTCCTTAGCCCGCCTTCCAACAGATTCCCCCTCAATGGGGTTTTCTATGGGCTCGGCTAGAGGCTGGATTTGAACAATAAGGTTGAGATGACCATATTCACCTTATGCGGGTGGGGCAAAGGCCAGTTGAGGCTCATCTGTGTTTTCTCCCCTAGCTCTGGTTTCGATGCGAGGCAGCCCTGGACCCTTCGCTGGTCAGCCATCGAACCTCGGTCTTTCGATCCTTGGATCGAGTGGCTCGAGTCCCCGAGCCCTTGAGGGTCTGCTAGAGGTCGGCCATGTTTTCGTGTGCTACCCTGTCCTCGGTTTCCACAGCCGGAGGGGCTAAGTTGACGACACTTGCCTCGATGGCTCGAGTGTTGCACTCAATGAGCTCGCTAATGGGTATGTTCGTGTGGAATCCAGATCCATCATTTGCTGACGGGGTCGGTAGAGCCCTCATGTGGCATTCCACTACTTCTGAACCCGCCTCCCGGCAGATGCCCGAGCCTTTTGCTAGGCTCAGACGGCCAGTTGGCCTCTCCTCAACTAAGATTCTATGGGTCTGGCTCGAGGTTAGAATCAAATGAGAAAGGTCAAAATATCCCTATCCGTTTCTGGATAGGGTCGGGCAAGGCCGCTAGGGCTCATTTTGGTTTTCCTCCCCTGGCTCTTTTTGACACGAGGTGGCCTCGAGCCCTTCGCGAGCTAGCCTTCGAACCCCGACCAGGCATCGCTCATATTGAATGAAGCAGCTACCGCTTCGTGGCACGACACGTAGTGTTGAGATGCAAGAATTTGCATATGCAATGTTTGGACATATGAATTTAACATATAGTTTAATTAAAACATAAGTGGGGGGGTCGGTAACGTTACCTTGGTGGTATGAGCCATGGGAAGCTCCTACCAGATGTGTCCGAGCTAGGTTTGGGTCCGATGTTTCTGACGAGGCCGACGTAACCTGCATAAGTATTGCTACTTTTGTTTTTGCGATTGATTTTTAAGCGATCTGCTAGCTTCCCCCTGACGGGGGGCTCTGTAGGTGGACCCCTCCAAACTCCTTTTAGGAAGGCAGGACCTAAGGCTAGTAGTGTGAGGAATTGTGAACGTGATTATGCTGGTGAACCAAAAAGACTCCGTAACCGTCAGAGCGTAGGGTCCGGTGGTTTGTCCAGTTGTACTCATCATTGTATTCCCACACGCCATGTTTTTGGTTTCCCAAACGTAAGGAGGGTCGGGCTAAGAGGGGTGTTTAAACAAACATGCCGCCCTCGGTAGCCCCCCGAGCGATGTCCGTAGCCCCTACCATTGCTGGGGTCAGAAGCTCAGCAAAGAATTCAACACTCAAAGTAAATAAACAGGGGTGCTTATCTTTTAGTCGGTCGTTCATTCGTTGTTTTGCTTGGGCTGACCAATCGACCCAGGAGGCCCGGTGGGCCTCCCCTAGAAGGAGGTTCTGTCGTTGGGTCATCCTGGTCCTGCCTAGGGAAGCGGAGAGTCGCCTGTAGGTGAGTGTGCCCTGGTTCTTGTGTCCAGGGTGCATCAGTGGTGGGCCATGCTCTAGTGGACATTCTAGCCTTACCAGGGCAGCATCCCGTCGATCAGAGTGCGTCTCGTCGTTTCCAGCGTGTCCCCTCAGATTTCTGTCAACATTGATTTCGTATTTGTATTGAATAGGGGAAGGCAGAGAGTTTTTCGTCCGAATCTTTCGCCTTTCCTTAGCTACCAAGCCCCCTCTTTAAATAGGGGGGAAGAGTTCTCACCCCACCTGCTCGCCAGCCTCTGAGCCACCACCTCTTTTCCTTTCTTCTCATCGAATGCATCGACTCCTAAGTGAGAGAGGGTAATGTTAGGGAGAGAAGAACTCACAAGTCCGCTCGTGATTCCAGAGCGTAATGTCGAGCTAGAGGTTATCCGACGTAGATGAGATGGCATGGTTCACCTATGCTAAGGAGGGGTTGCTGCTGCCGAAGGAGAAAAGGCGCCAAAGGGCGATGAGCGTTGTCGATTTCACCGCCGTTGGTTGCGGCCTTCCTTCAGCGGGAGGTCCTTTCTGCCCCGACGCTGTTATCAGGGTTGCGGCTGATGACAATGGCGTAGTCCTCGGGTGTCCTAGTGGAGGCGCCATTGTCGCAGATGATGGCACTTTCAAAGATTCGGCGAAGCGGTGGGACGTCGCCGACGAAGAGCATGGTGCGGTGACCGTAGTAGACGAACTGGTCCGTGTACATGCCCAGATGTTGCCGATGGAGAGCTTAGCACGGCGACCGCAGTAGATGAACTGGTCCGTGTACATGCTCGGACGTTGCCGATGGAGAGCTTGGCGCGGCGACCGTAGTAGACGAACTGGTCTGTGTACATGCCCGGACATTGCCAATGGAGAGATTGGCGCGGCGACCGTAGTAGTACTCATAGTAAAGCTAAGCAGAGATTGTAACAAAATAAGTTTGGGGGATCCCCCAAGTGAACAGTCCTTTGAATTTTAGGAGTCATTAGTCCTTTGCGTGATGAAATCATTTTGTAAGTGGTTAATTTGTGCAAAAATGAACAAATTTCCATCTTTTGTTACGGCAAATAGCTTTTCAGCTTTCTCTTCTTGTAGAAAAGGTTCGGTGCCCTCCAACCCTTCCCGTGGCCCAAGTTGTAAGAAACTAGGAGTGCAGGTGAATTAATTCTGATCACGCTGGTGAGCAAAGAGGTTGTAGCCACTAGGGCGTGGGTCTCCCGTAGTCCTACCAGTGTGACTCAGAATTTGTTCCAAAATCTAAGTCCTCAGGACTTGTTTACGAGGAGATCAGAAAACTTAAATAAAGTTTTCAAAGATAATACAGGAAGTGTTTGCAAGATTGACCATACTTGTACTTGTATCAGCCCCTGAGTGAGGTCCGGCCCCTCACAATTTGTAGGGGTCGGATGTCACTAAAGATCGGGGTTTTGTAAAGACAAAAACTGAATAAGAAGAAACATGCGTTTATTTAAGGGTAAAAACGATGTAGCTGCTCAATGTTCCAGGCGTTGGTGAAGACCTCGCCGTTCATGGTTTTCAACCTGTAAGCACTCGGGCGAAGTACTTCCACGATGACATACGGCCCCTCCTAGGGCGGGGAGAGCTTGTGGTGGTTCTTGTTGCTCTGCACAAGGCGGAGGACAAGGTCCCCGACGTTGAAGGCTCGGCCCCACACCCATTGGCTATGGTACCATCGCAATGCCTGCTGGTACTTAGCTGAACGGAGGAGGGCGATGTCACAGGCTTTATCTAGTTGGTCCATGGCATCTTGGTGGGATGCCTCGACCCCCTATTTGTCGTATGCTCTGATTCTTGGTGCTCCATAGTCAAGGTCCGTTGGGAGAATGGCCTCAGAACTGTAGACCATGAAGAAGGGTGTGTAGCCAGTGGCCCGGCTAGGAGTTGTCCTTAGGCTCCAGAGCATGGCTGGAAGCTCAACAAGCCAGCGTGCGCCAAACTTGTTCAAGCAGTTGAAAATTCTAGGCTTAAGGCCATGCAGGAGCATGCCATTTACGCGCTCGACCTGATCGTTCGTCTGGGGGTGCGAGACGGCTGCCCAATCGATTCGGATGTGTTGTTCATCGCAGAATCGAATGAATTTCCTACCGGTGAACTACGTGACGTTGTCTGTGATGATGGAGTTCGGTACTCCGAAGCGATAGATGATGTCAAGGAAGAATAGCACAGCTTGCTCGGATTTGATCGTGGAGATCAGTCGAGCTTCGATCCATTCTGTAAACTTGTCTATGGTGACAAGTAGATGGATGAAGCCCCCGGGCGCCTTTTTGAGTGGCCCAACCAGGTCGAGCCCCCAGACCATGAAGGGGCATGTGATGGGGATCATCTGGAGCGCCTAGGATAGGAGGTGAGTCTGCCGAGCGTAGTACTAACACCCTTCGTAGGTGCGTATAATTTGCTCGGCGTCGGCTACTGCGGTGGGCCAGTAGAAGCCATGTCGGAATGCGTTCCCAACCAAGGTCCTTGGCATGGCATGGTGACCGCGGACCCCACCATGGATATCGCTCAGCAAAAGTTTTCCCTGTTCACTAGGGATACAGAGCTGTAGGATCCCGGTGTGGCTTTGTTTGTAGAGTTCGCCTTCTACTAGAACGAAGGACTTAGCGCGTCGTGCGAGCCGTCGGGCTTCCGTCTTGTCTACCGGTAGTGTGTCGTGGAGGAGGTAGTCGAGGTAAAGCATTCTCTAGTCGTCAGGAGGGTCGAACTCTGCTGCTGGGTCCTCTTCAAGCTCCACGACCTCGGGGTTGGGCGGAGCAATTGGCGGATCGGCCCCGAGGTTGGATTAGATGGGCCATCATCGGCCTGTTCTGACCCCAGCGTAGCGTACCGAAGGTTTATGTTGATCGCTGGCGAAGACACCTACCGGGACTTGGCTCTCAGCCAGATGCTGCTTTGTGAGTGCGTCGGCTGCTTCATTGAGATGCCTTGGGATGTGATTGAGTTCGAGGTCGTCGAATCTGTCCTCCAGCCGTCGGACTTCTTGGCAGTATGCCTCCATCTTGGCGTCATGGCAACTCGACACCTTCATGACCTAGCTGACGACTAGCTAGGAGTCGCCCCTAACATCGAGGCATCGGATGCCTAGCTCAATGGCGATTCGTAGGCCATTGATGAGCGCTTCGTATTCTACGATATTGTTTGATGAGGGGAAATGGAGCTGAACCATGTACCTCTTGTGGACCCCAAGGGGTGATATGAAGACTAGTCCTACGCCGGCGCCCTTTTTCATCAATGATCAATCAAAGTACATTGTCCAATACTCTTGATCGACGACTGCTGGTGGCATCTGGACTTGGTCCACTCCGCGATGAAGTCAGTCAGCACCTGGGATTTGATCGCCGTCCGGGGGCATAAGCAATGCCCTGATCCATCAGTTTGAGTGCCCACTTTGCGGTTCTTCCTATAGCATCCTGGCTATGGACGACCTCATCGAGGGGAATGATGTCACGACTATCACAGGGTGTGACTTGAAGTAGTGGCATAGCTTCCTCTTGGTGATGAGGACAGTGTAGAGGAGTTTCTGGATTTGGGAGTAATGGGTTTTGGAGTCGGATAGCACCTCGTTGATGAAATATATAGGACGTTGTACCTTGAAGGCATGCCTCTCTTCCTCCTGCTCTACTACTAAGGCAGCGCTGACCACTTGCGTGGTGGCCGCAATGTACAAGAGGAGGGATTCTCCGTTGCTTGGAGGGACCAAGACTGGGGGTTTAGTTAGAAATTGCTTAACCGTATCAAGCACCTCCTAGGCCTCGGATGTCCACACGAAGTGGTCGGACTTCTTTAGGAGTCAATTAAGGGGGGTCCTCGTTCGCCGAGGCGTGAAATGAATCGGTTGAGGGCGGCAAGGCACCCCGTGATCCGTTGAACCCCCTTTATGTTTTGGATCGGGCCATCCTTGTGATGGCTGAGATCTTCTCTAGGTTGGCTTCAATGCCACGCTCGGCGACAATGAAGCTGAGCAGCATGCCCCTCGGGACCCCAAAAACACATTTTTTGAGATTGAGTTTGATGTTATTTGCCCGGAGTTTCACAAAGGTTTGTTCGAGGTCGGTGACAAGATGGTCAGCCCGTTTGGACTTAACTACGATGTCATCGACGTAGGCCTCAATGGTCCACCCGATGAGGTCCCTAAAGCAGTTGAGCATACAGCGCTGGTAAGTTACCCCTATGTTCTTTAGACCGAACGGCATCAAAATATAGCATAATAATCCAAAGGGGGTGATAAAAGACGTCACGAGCTGGTCGGACTCTTTCATCATGATCTGGTGGTAGCCAGAGTATGCGTTAAGGAAGCAGAGGGTTTCACACCCTGAGGTGGAATTGACTATTTGGTCTATTAGTGGCAAAGGAAATGGGTCCTTCGGGCATGCTTTGTGAGGCCCGTATAATCGACACACATCCTCCATTCTTCCCGCTCTTCTTTCGCACAAGAACGGGATTTGCTAACCACTCTAGGTGGTGTACTTCCCTAATGAACCCAGCAGCCAATAGTTTCGCTATCTCTTCGTCGATGGCCCTGCGTTTTTCCCTCGTCGAAGCGGCACAGGCGGTTGTTTCACCGGCTTGGAGCCTAGGAGGATTTTTTAGGGTATGCTCGGCGACCTCACTCGGGATGCCCTGGCATATCTAAGGGTTTCCACACAAAGATGTCTTTGTTATCACGGAGGAAGTCGACGAGCACGCTTTCCTATTCAGAGGAGAGCGTGGTTCCGATGTGGACTTTTTTGCCCTCGGAGCTGCTGGGGTCCATGAGGACCTCCTTGGACCCTTCCGCTGATTCGAACAATCCAGACGACCTCTTTGCATCAGGTGTTTCTTCAACGACCTCCTCCCTAAGGGTGGCAAGCTCTTCGGAGGCGGCGACTGCTAAGGCATGGCCGCAGCATTTGACTTCGCACTCGTAAGCGCGATGGAAGGAGGTGCTGACGATGATGACCTCACGGGGGCCCGGCATCTTCAACTTGAGGTATGTGTAGTTGGGAACGGCCATGAACTTCGCATAGCATGGATGTCCGAGGATGGCGTGGAAGGTTTCGGGGAATCCTACCACGTCGAAGGTAAGGGTCTCAGTCCTGTAATTGGACTGATCCCCGAAAGTGATGGGCAGATCGATCTGCCCCAGCGGTATGGCCTGCCTACCAGGCACGATGCCATGGAAAGGTGCTCAGATGGGGTGAAGGTTTGTTCGGTCGACGCCCATCTCGTTGAGCGTCTTGGCATACATGATGTTGAGGCCGCTGCCTCCATCCACCAGTACTTTTGTGAGCCACTTTGGGCCGACGATCGGGTCAACGACAAGCAGGTACCTCCCTGGGTGTGGGACGGCATCCGGATGGTCGGTCTGGTCGAAGGTTATGGCAGATTTTGACCATCGGAGGAAGGCAGGTGTGGCCGGTCCAGCCATATAGACCTCGCGACGTGCGACCCTCTGGCGGCGCTTGGAGTCGTAGGCCGCTGATCCTCCAAAGATCATGAGGACACCATTCGGCATTGGAAGGCGTCATCCTTCTCCTCTATGTTGTCTGTGGTGGGGGCAGGTTCCATCCCCTGCTCCCCTTTGTTGAGGCCCCCAGACAAGTATTTGCGCATGAGGCCGCAATCCTTGTATAGATGCTTGGCCGGGAAAGCGTGGTTTGGGCATGGTCCATCGAGCATTTTTTCAAAGTGGTTCGGAGTGCCCTCCGCGAGGCTTCCGGGCCCACCCTTGCGGTCGGGCAGTGCCACGAGTGAGTTATCGCGCCATTGCTTCTTATTCTTTCTTTTGGCGGGACAGTTGGAGGCGCCTTCGCTGGCGTCCTCGTCCCATTCTTGCCTTGCCGTCGGGGCGTCAAAGATGGCTCCGACCATCTCCTCTCCTGAGGCAATGGCTGGTGGCGATGTCCAGGCAGGAGCTCCTTGGTAGTCCGTGGGCCCCTTCGCCTCAGCTTGTGAACCAAAGACTCACAGGTTGTCCCGGACAGGAAAGCTCCTATCACGTCGGCATCGGCGACGTTAGGAGCTCATTGCACTACCGGGAGAACACGCCGGATGTACCCACAGAGGGTTTTCATTGGCCTTTTGGCGTAGTTCTTGAGGTCCCATGGGTTTCCGGGGCGTTTGTACGTGCCCTGGAAGTTCCCCACGAAGATCTCCATCAGATCCGCCCAACTTTGAATAGCATTGGACGGTAGGTGCTCCAACCACGCTCACGCCGAATCGGCCAAGAATAGTGGGAGATTGCGAATAATGAAATCGTCATCACTCGCACCACTGGCTTGACATGCAAGCCGATAGTCTTTGAGCCAAAGCCGGGGTTTGTTTCCCCCACAATATTAGGGATGTTGGTTGGCGGTCGGTACCTTAGTGGGAACGCAACATTGAGGATGTGTCGATCGAAGGCCTAAGGGCCTGGCAGGCCAAGGCTCGGGCTTCGGTCCTCATCACTATCGTAGCATCCGCCATGTCAAGGATGGTAGCCATGGTGGGTTGCCTCTCCTACGTCGCCATGGGCACGCCTGCGAACGTCGATGGTGTTGTGCACGTCGCGGTTGTGGCCGAGACGTTGATGTATCGGGATGGCAGAAGGCTACCTGCTGCCTGGCGGTGTCTAGTGAACGGACGCATCCTTAGTGGGGTGCACCAAGGGCGTGTGCTGGCTAGCGTTGGGCTTGTGTCATCAAGACAACGAGCTTTCTACCTGTTGCGCCACCGCACGCTTGAGCAACGTGTGAATTTCTCGGCGGGCGTGGCGATCCTTGGACGTCGCAGCCTCTAGAAGGCCGTGCAGCAAGGCCGTCGCTGCGGCAATGTTTTGGCTCACCCGAGCGAAGTGAGGAAGGGTCCCATCATCGATGACGATCCTTTGGTGTATGGTGCAGGCCGTGGCACAGGCGTGCCCACCGCTTTCATGGCGTTCGATCTCGCGATTGATGTCTGCGTACTCCTAGACGAGCCCTTGTTCGGCCTCATCGATCTCTAGCTTGCGGGCTCTCAGCTGCTCCATCCTTAAGCGAGATGGGGTTGCTGCCTCTCCCTCGGACCTACCGTCAGGGTTGATTGTTGGGGTAGCCTCTTCCCTAGAGACGCTTTCGACATGCCCCTCGGGGGTTTGTGCCATGAAGCATTCCCAAGAAGGGTGATGGCTACCCCTGCTAGAGTCAGAGCTAGAGAATGATCCTGGCTCCTCCATCAGGAGCCTGTGGAGAGTCTCCATATCATGTTCAATTGTCCCCATGAACTCACTGTCCGTGGGTGGCTGAACCATGCGTAGTGCCAGAAGATGGTCCGCGGTCATCGCGGTGTTGTAGAGACCAAACAGAAACGCCATCAGGGCACTCCGTACGGGGCCTTCTGGAGATAGGGTGATGCAGCACGGGGCCTCCTAGGATAACTGGGGTCCAAGGGAGTCGCCTGGCTGGCCCTCAAGCCTCTGGTGGCTGAGGCTAACAGAAGGGAGAGACTAGACGGCCGTGTGGGCTAGCGCCAGCTCTTCTCCTAGTGTAACGATGAAATCTAGGTTACCGAAACACACGTGTGTGCCCGAGACCCAGCTGATTGCATGGGTGGCCATCCGAGGCCTGATTTGGAACACGCAAAGGCCCCTACCTGGTGCACCAACTGTCGGTGTTTCATACAAGCACCGGTAAGTAAATTTATAGTGATGCGCGTTAGGTCTAGATGGTGCACTAAAGGACACAAGATTTATACTGGTTCGGGCCGAATGTCCCTATGTCCAGTCTGTTGCTGCTCGTGTTATTAGCACCGAAAAACGGTTCGTAGTAGGGGATACAAACGATCGAGAGAGGGACTGGTCCCAAGTCTCTGATGGAAGGGTCGAAAGGAGGCTAAGAGCTTGGTAGCAGCTTGACTGTGTGTGTTGTGCCATCAAAAGTCGGTCCCTTTGTTGGAGGAAGCGCATCCCCTTTTATAGATGAAGGGGACGGCTTTACAAGTGAGAGGGCTAGGGTACGTACGCTATTTAGCCTTGTTGCTCACGTCTACCTAGCCTTGTTGTCCATTCTGGTGGGTGCGAAAGGATGATAAGCGCTTATAATACTGTCGATGCCTCTATAGAATATCAGGATGGTTACAAAGTACTGCCCCGCACAGGGTATGGACTGTAGTATAGTGGTTTTGACTTATGAGCCTCTCCTAGCCTTGCTCCGCACGCCTTCTAGTTCCTATGAGTCTCTGTCGGAGGGACGCGGGGTCGAGGTCCAGAGTAGCGCTGTGGGCAAGGTCTTCTGATTAGAGAGGGCGTTCGGAGGCTGAAGCGAGCTCTTCCGATCTGGTGGACCTGAGGGGCCGAGAAGCGGACGTCGCTCCCCTGTGATCATAACGTGGTGACCGCACATCCATCATTTGTGGAGGATGCGAGTCCTTTCCTGGACCATAGTGGTTGTGAAAGCTCTAGTTTGGTTTTGGTGAATTGATGAAACCCTAAGTGCTAACCTAGTTTATCAAGTGATCATGACATAGGTAGCACACTCCAAGTAGAAGAAGCTAATGAAGATCATAGCATGACAATGGTGATAGCATGGAGATGATCAAGGGCTTAAACTTGAAGAGAAGAAAGAGAAAAACAAAAAGCTCAAGGCAAAGGTATAAACCATAGGAGCTATTTTGTTTTGGTGATCAAGGACACTTAGAGAGTGTGATCACATTTAGGTTTGATAGCCGTACTATTAAGAGGGGGTGAAACTCGTATCGGAATGCGGTTATCAAAGTGCCACTAGATGCTCTAACTTATTGCATATGCATTTAGGATCTAGTGGAGTGCTAACACCCTTGATAAACATTTGTGAAAATATGCTAACACATGTGCACAAGGTGCTTGCAGGGTTGAGATGGGTTTGGGTCCCTCTCTCCCTCCCGCCGAGCTTGCGAGGCGGGATTCGGCGCTTTAGAAAAATGAAATGTCTATTTTCTATTGCGCCGGATGCAAAATTCTTGGTGATTGGCTCATTGGAGCAAGGGTGAAGAAGTTATAAGTGAAAACGAGTTGGTCGCAAAGATACCAGCGTCGGTCAACTGACCGGACGCTAGATCTGAATGCACCGGACGCTGGCAGGCTGCGTCCGGGTCACGCTGACGTACGGTGACATAGTAGCTGGAATGTGACCGGACGCTGGCTGCGTCCGATCGCATTCGACCGGACGCGTCCGGTCATGCTCGGGAGCTTGCTGGAAACGACCGGACGCTGGGCCTTCAGCGTCCGGTCAGTTTATACCGGAGCGTCCGGTCAGGTCAAGTGACCGTTGGAATCAGGACACGTGGTCGTCTGCGAGCGACCGGACGCTGGGGTCCAGCGTCCGATCAACACGACTGGAGCGTCCGGTCAGAACGCGTTTTGCCCAGTGAAGGGGTATAACGGCTCTATTTGATGGGGGCTCTATTTATAGCCCCATGGCCGGCTCAAGGGATAGCTCTTGCACATTTTCATTGACATAGCAACCTTGTGAGCCTAGCCAAAGGACTCCCACTCATCTACATGCCTCTCCTTCGAGCAATCTAAGTGAGATTGGGAGTGATCAAGTGCATTGCTTGAGTGATTGCATCTAGAGGCACTTGGTGTTCGTGTTTCGCTGCGGATTTCTCTTGTTACTCTTGGTGGTTGCCGCCACCTAGACGGCTTGGAGCAGCGAGGATCGTCGAGCGGAGGTGGTGATTGTCTCCGGCTCCGATCGTGGTGATTGTGAGGGGTTCTTGACCTTGTCCCCGGCGGAGAGCCAAAAGGTACTTTAGTGAATTGCTCGTGGCTTGTGTGATCCTCATCTTGTGTTGGTTGTGCGGCACCCTATTGAGGGTTTGGCGTGTGAAGCCAATTAGCACGTGAACCTCCAAGTGAGTGAATCGCCACAACGAGGACTAGCTTGCCGGCAAGCAAGTGAACCTCGGTAAAAATCATCGTGTTCATCCTTTGATTCCGAGGTGATTGGTCTCCATTGTTATTCATCTTTGTGATTGATTGGTACTTCATCTACACGGCGGTATAACTATCCTAATCACTCTCTTTACTTTACCGCAAACTAGTTAACAAGCTCTTTAGTGTAGCTAGTTGTGAGAGCTTGCTTGCTTGGTTGGTGTGGCTCTTTAGTTAGTCTTTGAGAGCACACTAACATAGGATAGTGTCTTTGCTATTGTGTGAATAGACACTATCTAAACTAGAATTGTGGTAGGAGGCGTGCATTTTGAGTAGGCTAGCGCAACACTTGCTTCGCCTCATAATTGTCTAACCTTTTGTTAAGTGTTGTTGTAGAAATTTTATTAGGCTATTCACCCCCCCTCTAGCCATTAGGACCTTTCAGGTTGTCGCATATCTTCATCGGGTTTCGTGTCCCAGAGCTGAAGGCGGCGCCTACAACTCTACAGGGTGAAGAGCACGCACCCGCAACACTTTTTAGGCTCTGCTACACCCGGAAGGGTCTAAAGCACCCATCCCATCGTTCCCTGATAGTACTTTTTCTACCAGGGCGCAGGGTATGGTCCTTGAAGCTGCGGTTGACCCGCACGTCTCGTCCTGCCCTGTACCTATCATCATGAGGGAACGGGGAGAGGTTGTCAGGCAAGATGAAACCAGTCTTTGGACATCGAGTGAGGTGAGGTTCGTCCTCGGGCGAGGCAGAGACCAGTCCTCATCCCTCGGGGGTTGGGCGAGGCGGTGTCTATCCCTCAGCCCTTGGGCGAGGCGGAGCTGGCTCAAAGGCGTCGGGCGAGGCGGAACCAAACTCCCATCATTCGAGCAAGGAACATAGCGGCACCCTTGTCCATCCAGAAGTTTTTAACGTTCGATGGTTATTGGTTCCACCTCCTGAGGTACCCCGGTGTTAGGCCCCCGACAATAACAGACAGTACAACTCTGTGACTGGAATAGCAATATGCAACTAAATCGACCCAATGACCTCCATTTTGATTAGTGTTTTCCTAAATGCTAAACGGTAAACAGTCGGTCACCTACCGTTTAGCCATTATTCGGGCAAAACGTCCCATTAAACGGGCTAAATGGCACAATTAAAACGGGGTAAATGGGGTGATTAAACGGAAACGACGCACCACCGTGTAGCGTTTACACGGTGTTTAAACGGGCTAAACGACCGTTTAGGCGAACAATGATTTTGATAGAATCAACTTGCCCTGCACTTGCAAGTAACTGAAGATAATCTGCACAGCATTCCCACCATGACTCGTAATGGAGAGGCCAGACTAGGAGCTTATGCACTGAGCAGCTAAACTGAACCCGTATCACCATGCTTGAACATGGATAGACAAGTGCCACTATGAGACTGCTCTGATGTCTGTGCCAATTAGGCCATGGTTTCAACTCAATCTGCAAGGTTAGTGAGTGGATTCCCAACATGAAATTTGAGATAACAACTTGCAGCAGTGTACAAGGGAAGATGATGGTAAATATGAATTCGCCCTTGCTGCTCTTGCCACGGTCAAACACACTGAAAGCTCTAGTTTGGTTTTGGTGAATTGATGAAACCCTAAGTGCTAACCTAGTTTATCAAGTGATCATGAGATAGGTAGCACATTCCAAGTGGTGAAGCAAATGAAGATCATGGCATGATGATGGTGATGCCATGGTGATGATTAAGTGCTTGAACTTGAAAAGAAGAAAGAGAAAAACAAAAGGTTCAAGGCAAAGGTATAAATGGTAGAAGCTATTTTATTTTGGTGATCAAGACACTTAGAGAGTGTGATCACATTTAGGTTCGATAGCCGTACTATTAAGAGGGGTGAAACTCGTATCAAAATGCGGTTATCAAACTGCCACTAGATGCTCTAACTCATTGCATATGCATTTAGAATCTAGTGGAGTGCTAACACCCTTGAAAATATTTACGAAAATATACTAACACATGTACACAAGGTGATATACTTGGTGGTTGACACATTTGAGCAAGGGTTAGGAATTTCACCGGCGGAATGTCAAAGGTATATATGACTTCATACAGAGCAGCCAAAGGTATATATGGCTTCATACATGGGCCAAGTCCAACACAATGAAAGGCACATAGACCAAAACCATGAGGAAAAAGTCCTTTTTACCTCCTTGGACTATTGGGTGGGTTCGTTTTTCCTCCCTCAACTCCAAAACCGGGCATTTAGACTCTCTAAACTGTTAAAACCGGACACGAAACCTCCCTGTACTGCTTGTCAGGCCATTGAGGGCAGTCAAAATGTGCCCGTGACCACCTATAACCCTAGCTGGGATTCTTTTTCTTTTCCCTCGGAGGCAGCGGCTGGTGGGTGGTGCGCACGTGCCATTGCAGTAGGCGGATCTGGTGGGTGTCCAGAGGATTCAGAAGGCCTTTGCTGCCACAAAGCGCACCAGGTTTGTGGAATCGCACTCCTAATGAGTCAATTAGGCATAGAATAATTGTTTTTTTCTTGGATCTGGGTTCTCTGGGACTTGCTTTTTTGGAGATCCATTATTTATTAGGCATAGGAGACGAGAGCTACCAGTTTTTTTTGGGTGCTCTTTACTTGCATCTACATTAGTGGATTAATGAAGGGGCACAGTGCTGGAGGCTCCCACATGAGTGGGGTCTAGGGAAGAGAAAAATCGAGGCAAGCTTTCCCTCGCAAAATATACGGAGAGACTGCTTCGAACCCATGACCTGGTGACTCAATGAGACAGCTCTCACCACTGCACCAGGCCTGCCCTTCAGTGGGATTAATGAAGGCGTATTATTTTTTTAATGTATGTAGGCCATGGATGTGTCGGACTCACTGGCTGTGAGATTCCATTTTGGTGGAGAGTTTTTCAAAGATGGAAAGATACTGCATTATTTTCGGGGGAAGGCTGCAATGTCTTATATTGATCGAGACAAGATTTCTCTGCCAGAGGTTGTGGGATGCTTGCGTGATCATTACAATGTACATGATGGAGTTTTATTGCATTGGTTATTTCCTGGTAAAGAGCTACATGATGGTTTTGCATGTACTTGGTGGATGACAAAGTTTGCCAGTTCATGTCTGACTCCATTATGGACAGCGGAGTTGCAAATATATATGTTGAAGAGCCATCTGTTATTTCAGTGTCTGACGATGAGGGGAAGGGTACATACAAGAAGAAAGGCAAAGCAATTCAGGAAGAAGATTCAAGCTCAGGCTATGACAGTGATTTCATAGGAGATACATGCTCATCTAGAGATGATGAAGAAGCCGCTGAGATTCTAAAGAAATTCAAAAGAATTGAAGAAGTTGAAGAAAGGAGAACATGCTACACTAGATGATATCATTCTTGCAGAGAACAGATCACAGCTAACAGAATATTTAGCCATTGAAGGGGAAGAAGATGGAACAGCATATGAGGAAAGTGATGATGAAGAGTCAATTGAAGAGGTTGGTACTGATGGGGAACTGAGAAGGAAGCCAAGTCATTATAGGAGGTTCAATGCACAGTTTTCAGTTCCTATATTTGAAATAGGGATGAAGTTCAGTGGCAAGAAGGAGTTCAAGGAAGCTATCATAAAATATTGTCTAGCTAACAGAAAGGTAATAAGGTTCATAAAAGATGAACCAACAAGGGTAAGGGCTAAATGTGACTGGCAGCATTGTCCTTGGGTTTGTTTGTGTTCTAAGAATTCAAGAACAGATAGCTGGCAGATTGCTACATTCATTGATGAGCATACTTGTCCTCCTAGAATGGACAACAAGCATGTCACTGCTAGGAGGATAGCTGAGAAGTACGAGAAGTTTATCATGGCAAACCCAACATGGAATATCACGAGGATGAAGAGTACTATCCAAGAAGAAATGTTTGCAGATGTAAGCATATCCAAGGTGAAGAAAGCAAAAGCTATGGTGATTCAGAAGGCCTTTGCTGCGACAAAGGGACAATATGAAAGGCTTTATGACTATCAACTGGAATTATTAAGGAGCAATCCTGGGAGCACGGTTGTAATTAACAAGGAGGATGATGTGGAGCCACCAATTTTTAGAAAGGATGTACATATGCCTTAATGCTTGCAAGGAGGGATTCATGGTAGGGTGTAGGAAAGTTGTTGGATTAGATGGTTGTTTTTTAAAGGAGCACTGAGTGGGGAACTTCTTTGTGCTATTGGAAGAGATGCAAATAATCAAATGTATCCCATTGCCTGGGGCTGTGGTAGACAAGGAAAATAATGTCAATTGGGACTGGTTCTGTGACTTGCTGTGCAGAGACATTCAGGTTGGTGATGGAAGGGACTAGGTATTCATTTCAGACCAGCAAAAAGGTATTCTCAATGCTGTTGAGAAATGGGCACCAGAGGCGGAGCATAGGAACTGTGCAAGACATATTTATGCCAATTGGAAAAAAGAGTTCAATGACAAAGAATGGCAGAAAAAATTCTGGGCATGTGCCAAGGCTCCCTGCATTATGCTTTTCAACCATGCAAGAGCCAGGCTAGCAGAAGACACTAGAGAAGGGAGCTCAGGCAATCATGAAAACACACCCACAACACTGGAGCAGGGCCTGGTTCAGGTTAGGAAGCAACTGTGATTCAGTTGATAATAATATATGTGAGTCATTTAATAAGTGGATAGTGGAAGCTAGATTTTTTCCAATCATTACTATGCTTGAGGCAATCAGAAGGAAGGTCATGATTAGGACTCAAGAGCAAGGGACCAAAGCAGATAGGTGGATGGGTGCCATATGCCCACATATCATGAGAAAGCTAAACACTTACATTACAATGGCTGGCTACTGTCATGCTATTAGTAATGGAGCAGACAAGTTTGAAGTGAAAACATTTTGACAATACGTTCATAGTTGACTTACAACAAAAGACATGCTCTTGTAGGTATTGGCAGCTAGCTGGTTTACCATGTTGTCATGCAATATCCAGCATATACTGGAAAACCAATGTTTTGGATGACTATATTACAGATTGTTTCAGAGTAGAACACTTCAAAAATACTTATGCTCATTGTCTTGAACCTCTGGAAGGGATTGAAGGTTGGCCCATATCTGACAGGCCAAAGTTGAGGGCACCAGGTTATATTAAAATGCCTGGGCGACCTAAGAAAGAGAGGACAAGAGAACCAACTGAGAAGCCCAAAGCAACAAAAATGTCTAGGGTAGGCACTGTGATTAGGTGCAGAAAATGTAAAGGCACTGGACACAATGCTTCCACTTGTGGAAGGAGGACTGACTCTGCTCAATCAGGTGGTGCACAGTCTGCTCAATCAGGTGGTGCACAGTCTGCTCAATCAGGTGGTGCACAGTCTGCTCAATCAGGTCCTGCTCATTCTAATCAACCTGTTGTCCCTCGTGCATCTCAAAATACAAATGTCTCAGTGTGTGTGCCATCTACCCAGCAAGATAGTAATGCAAGGAAAAGAAAGTGTTACACAGCCTTGACTCACAGATCCGAAAGTTCAGATGGAACGACTACAATTAGGCAACAGGTAATACACTTGTTAGTAATGTTTGATAAGTTTACACACCCAATTGTCAATATGTTCACATGTGCACATTTTCTATCTTTGTAGCCTCACAGAAGTTCTCTAGGTCTGGTTCACACTAGAGCGAAGGCAAAGGTGAAGACTAGAGCTACTGCTCAAGCATCTGCTCAGGAACCAGCAAAGAAACACCATGCTCAAGAACCAGCAAAGAAACGCAATGTGCCAATGCTTCTCCTTCCACCTTGGGACTCGGCCAAGCTGTGATTTTTATTTGAGTACCAGACTATGTGTCATTATGCTTTATTTGATGTACCAGACTTAATGTCCTTTTAGCTATCTGCAAACACTTTGGATTTTATCTTGCCTTCGACCAAATTACTTTAGCAAAAATCAGAATCCATAAGAGTACGAAATACCAAATCTCACTCACCCAGCAAGCGACGAGCTCGAGCTCGTTCCTGGTGGCCTGCGGCCCGCGCTCAGCTCCGCCACCGCGGCGTGCCTGCGCTCAGCTTTGCCGCGCTCAGCGCCGCTCGGCCGACCGACGCCGCACGACACAGGTATGAAGCGAGGAAGGAGAAAACTCAAATGACGAACGCCGGATGCGGTCACGGGCAAAACCACAGTGGTTTCGTGTACAGGAGGTTTCATGTCCGGTTTTAACAGTTTTAGGGAGTCTAAATGCTCGGTTTTAGAGCTGGGGGAGGAAAAAGCGAACCCGCCCAATAGTTCAGGGAGGTAAAAAATACTTTTTCCAAACCATGACCCACTCCCTAATACTATTACAGGCCCATGTGCTAGGTCATGACAGATCCATGTGATGAAGAGCTATAGCTAGCCTGCCCCGCGAACAAACACGTTATTTTACGAAAGCGACCATGCCAAAACGACTCGGACATCGTTCTGTCTGCAGGCCGGCTTTACATGTTGATATGTTGTACTACCACAAGGTCGATCCCCCGCAAAAGCTAGCTACCTCCTAGCCAATCAGATCTCTGAAAGGTCTTGTGAATTGGGTATCACCTCAAACTTAATTCTTAGAGCTCAACTTAAAACTAAAACTAAAAAACTATAAATTATTCTAGCAAGATGTGCACTGATGGTTTTTTTAGTGTGTTCTAACTTACCTGCAACCCAAAAAGAGTTTTGCAACCTCCAGTCAATCCTATGAACTAGCCTATAGTTAATCTAAAAAGATGAAAGCCACACAAGAAAAATCACACACGGAAGCAATAAATGTAGTAAACAAAGAATTTTAGATAGATAGGGCAAACTCTCAAAGACGCGACGGTATATCTATATCTCGTGGTATCACTAGATAAAACACCACCCCTAGTCCATGTTAGAGCTCCGCTGAGGTACACCCACCTGGCCATGGCGTTGAATTTGCAACACAAGGCATTCCCCAACCATGGACTACGTTAGCTGATCGTTGACTCTTCCGATCACCATGATATACCTTTACACTATGGAGCTTCTCCACATGGGGAGGGGTCTCCTCATCCTCTGCACAATGAATAACGAAGGTCATGAAGACATCAAGTGCTTCTGCTCACCAATATAGAAGGGCGCAACAACAAAATCTTATTTTCTGCATCTAGGTCACACAGAAAAGAAGAGGGTCGCTGGCTATAAGGCCATTACGTCATCAGTGGGAAGTCGAGAAGACCTCAAGTCCTCAGCCTCCGGCTCACCGATATACAAGGAGTCAAGGACGCAACACAGTTTAATCTTGCTCCACCCAAGACACAGATTCCATCGTTTTCGAAATTTAAATTTAAAGGAGGTCACACAAGGTCACCGATTGAAGGAGGATGTAGCTTCGAGCAAATTTAGAGGATGTAACTTCGATTTTTTCTTCTTCTTCTTCTTCTTCTTCTTCTCTTCTTCTTCTTCTCTTCTTCTTCTTCTTCTTCTTCTTCTTCTTCTTCTCCTCTCTCTTCTTCTTCTTCTTCTCCTCTTCTTCTTCTTCTCCTCTTCTTCTCTTCTTCCTTCCTCTTCTCTCTTCTCTCCTTCTTCTTCTTCGTTCTCTCTTCTTCTCTTCTTCTTCTCTCTTCTTCTCTTCTTCTTCTTCCTCTTCTCCTCTTCCTCTCTTCCTCTTCCTCTTCTTCTTCCTCTATCTGCGTAGCACAAGTAAACTGTAAACCCTGTCCGGCGAGCGGGAAAATGCGCAGTATTCGAATAAGGCCCGGCCTACAAATGATCCTGAGAAAA
>NW_027098396.1:0-29688 GCF_019320115.1 Miscanthus floridulus | reverse complement strand
GATGGCTCTAGGACCTCCTCCTACACAAGGATCTCCTCCTTGTACTCCTCGATCACCTCCTCAAACTTTTGATCTCCGACGGTCATGATCTCCGCCAACTTGTTATCTACATGCATGCGATGATGATGCAACACTTTAATATTAAGCAACAACAATTCTTTAAAATAAGAATACATCTACTAAGCCACTAAGCTAGCTCTAATGGTTAAGATACTAAACTACCTATCATTTCCACAAAACACAGGTATGGATTCATCTAACAGGTATTAACTTGCACTAAAATGTAATCTTACTCTTATTAACAATCTCTGTATACTAAAAGAAGGAGTACTTAGCTACCATATTTTTCAACCTATTCTAAGTCTACAAAATTATAGTGATCACATAATATTACAATAAATCTACTATAAAAAATTCATGGTCAATAGCTATTACCAATTTGCCACCAAAAATTCCTACAATACAAATCTAAATATACTAAACACTCGCAAAATGATTTTAACAAGCCTTAGCATCAAACTCAGACCTGCATCATCTAATCAAACATCATATAGACAACTTTTTAGGAACCCAACAAAATTTATCTCCCAAATTTGGACACTTATGTGAATTGATATTAATTTTCAAAGTTCTTTCTCAGAATGTAAAATATAAAACTATTTCTAATTCCTTAAGAAAAGAAAAATGAATTCTCACTACTACGACGGCCCACCACCGTGTGGACCACATAGACGCGGACCACCGTGAGATGGCCTACGATAGGGCGACCCACGCGCAACACTGCAAAACTTTACAAAAACACCCCCGTGCTATAGATAAATCAACCCGGGGTCTACAACACTATTCCCTGAGAGAGTGGCTATGCAAAAAGGACCTCACAACTATCCTCTTTTACCATGGCTAGGTCCTTGGCCACCACTATGTGCACCAACACGATGGGCATGGCAATGGATGGCCACGTCGGCCAACTAAGGCACGTAGTGGCCCTGCTAGCGGGTTGACCTGCATCTACGGTCCTAGCGCCTACACTAGATGAAGTGGAGCAGCGGAGCTTGCGGGAGCGGTGGCCACGATGGGTGGCTACGTGCGACGGTGGCACAGCCGTACTGGTCATCCTAGACCACCGTGTAGCTATTAGCTAGCACGTGAGCAACCCCAGCTTACCCCGATCATGGCTGTGGTGATGGTTGAGGGAACGGTCAGCGGATAAGGGCTGGTCGCGCGTGACCAGAGGGGTGCAGTGGCACTTTGAGATGGTGCAGCCATGTCAGTAGCTATGACAAGGTGGCAGAGGTGCAAGCGAGGCACGTAGGGTGAAGTGGAGGTGGAGGAGAAGCTCATGAGGCAGGGTGGATTGGCATGGAGTGGCATAGTGGGTGACTACCCCTCATCCATGGCTGAGCTCGCCTTAATGGCACGGTGGAGGGTAAACTCCAAAAATTGGAGCTTGATAGGGCTCGGTTAGGTTTGTGTGTGGACTTGGCCACGTAGCTAGGTTCCTTAATTGACATCTAGCACAAGTAATTGTATAGAGATCGACCAGGCACTGCAGGATCAGCTTTGATGCATTACAACCTTATCTATTCGCCTTCAATGGCAATGATGGCTCGGCGCCAAGTGGTTTCCCATTTAATGGAAGATGACAAGGGCACGATGGTAACTAGCTGCATGTGTGGCACAGAGCGAGGCCAGTAATGTGTGGAAACTCTATGTCGCCTCAGGGAGTGGCTGGATCGCTTAGCGAGGACACACACCGCATGCGGGTGTCCGCAGCGGTGCTACTAGACAACGCAGGCACCAAGGTAAAACATGCGCATTGGCTACGGTTATCGGCTCGACCATGTGCTACTGCAGCACCACGAGCAAGACGACGATGAGGCAGCGGAACCCGAGGAGGGTGGTGCGCGACAGCAATGGCGACATGGTGGCAGACGGCTAGGCATAGGTGAGCGGCGGGCGCGGCAGCTCATGGTTGGCGGCTAGTGGGCGTGCCCATTGCGGCCAGCTACGTGTAGCAACAACCGGCCAGCGTGGCCATGTACGTGTGTGCGCATGCACCCAGCGCACCGATGCCGTGATGGTCGGGCTAGACGGCCTAGTGACCCACGCCAACTTGAGAAGACGACCCGAGTTCATGTTATGCATGGATTTTAAAGTGTTCGAAACATCTAAACCGTTGATCCAATCCCCAAACCACTTTTGCTATACCTTAGAGGGTATATTAGGCTACTAAAACAAGCCATAATACTACCCTACTCCTTAACCCAATTTCTCTACAAAAATTGCTAAACATCACAATGCCTAACCTTCCAAAAGTTCATGTAATTTTCTAAGTGTTAAATGGATTTCTATTTCTAGTTGCACTTTTAAGCTATTGAATATAGTACTTAACAACATTATCTCTCAACACCAAGTATTTCATTGTCATCTACAAATCTCACATTTCAAACTTTTTTAAGGTGTCACATATATGTTTTATAGCATTTTTGTTCAATAAAAATTAGTTAACATCCCCGCTAGCTACTTTATAAATCGTGAATTAACTTTTTGTTTTACGTCTTTACGACTCGTTTAAGTTACAATGCTTTACCTATTCATCGCACCACATGCAATATCACTTAAGTATGATGCTCATGACATGTTTTAGCAAGTGATTCACTGTGTAACACCGAGGGTGTTACATTTGTATTTATCATTACTTTTATATGTTTGCTACAATTGTTATGACAATGTTCTCCATATCATTAATGTTCTTAGTTATAATGTTCATCATTTACTTTGATTATATGCTTTGTATAGTTAGATTAGCATTATGTTTAAGCATAAGTTCACATAACACTCGCTCCAAAGTACAAGGGGTGATTAGTCAACATTGTGTAAGTGTGGTGCTTATACGTTGTTTACTTGCGGATGCACCCTCTATTCTAGGCCATGTGGTAGATTACGGATGTGACACTCCTGTTAGGTCCTTTGTAGTCCACTCCCTAAATATAGGACAAGTAAGATCTAGTTACAAAGGAAGACAAGCTCTATTCTTAATCTTCTTTAGTAATATCCCTTATGTGTAGATATGAAGTTGATCTTAACCATGATTACTAAGTGTAATTGCACTAATCAACGTATGCTTGATCTTAACCATGATTACTAAGTGTAATTGCACTAATCAACATATGCTTTGACTTATAATTAAGAATGACTTAGGAATTATTCCTCTAATATTCTACTTAGCCATGCTAATGCCATACAAAGGAGTACTCTGAATGATTATCAATTATCATTACCATTCATATATTTTTATCTCTTGACTTACACCTGTTGTGAGTAGAAGTTTGGTTATGGTTTATTTCTCCACCATGTGTATAAGTTATCAATATATTCCAACTGCCCGTCCTTCCCTGTGGTAAAAATATAAATAATGATACCTAGAATACTCCTGGGTGAAATGCTACAATGGTAAATTATCTGTGCACTTGTAGATCCCTTCATATATATATAGTCTTTCTAGTCACAATGAAATACTTAAGTACTTTTTAGTGTCATTCTAGTAATGATATTAGGTAGTACCAACAAGCATTTCTAGCATCATAGCTAGGGATGACAACTAAGCAAAAGTGACGTTAAGAAAGGTCAATAAACATTAGGTTGCTACTTAATCAAGAGACAAGTTAATAAATACCAACAAGCATTTCTAGCGTCGTTGCCGAGGAAGGTAGCTAGGCCATAAGGAAATATTGATAAACTTGTACTTATTGATGTGATCGAGATAACCATTAACCTCTGCTCAAACAGGCTTACCCTTATTCTGTCTACTTTTGTATCTTATGCAGGGTAATGTATGACCGGTTTTGACCTTCTAACAAACTATGTTGAAGATCCAAAAGCATTAATCAGGAGAACTAGAGCCAAACTCAAGAAAGTCTTAGCTTTAGAATCGGAAGACAACCAGACAAGGCATAGCTTAACACTAGTTTTTGAAGCCATGGCTGACAAGACTCTCCACGAATACTTTGCTCCAACTATGGCCAACATCCGTACTAGACTGGCAGTCAATGTGGGAGACAATGGATTTGAGCTCAAGCCAGCTCTCATAAATATGGTGCAAGCCAGCCAGTTTTGTGGAAAGGCACATGAAGATGCGAGTGCTCATCTCCAACACTTCCTAGAGATCTGTAGCACTTTCATCATCAAGGGAGTTTCCAAAGATGCCATACTACTTTGCCTCTTCCCATTCTTACTTTTGGAGAAGGCAAAGCAATGGTTCTACTCCAACAAAGATGGAAATACTATATGGGATAACTGCTCCACTGCCTTCCTAGCAAAGTTCTTTCCCACAGCAAGACCAATGCTCTGCATGGGAGAATTTCAAGCTTCCAACAACAACATGATGAATCTATCCCTGAGGTATGGGAACACTTTCAAGACTATATATCAGAATGTCTTCATCATGGGATGGAGAATTGGCTACTCATGCAGACTTTCTACCATGGGTTGACCAATAGTACCCATGAGAACATGGATGCTGCTGCTAGAGGTGCCTTCCTATCACTCACAATCCTAGGGGCAATAGCTCTCATGGAGAAGATGGTCTCCAACCAAGGCTAGAATGAAGAATGTCTTTAGACCCGCAAGAGAGGTGGAGGAATGCATCAACTCAAGGAGGTAGACATGCTGTCTAGCAAGATGGATCTACCCATGAAGAAGCTCAAAGACCAAGCTAATGAGAAGCAAGAAGTCATGCACATTCATGATTCCCACATGACATGTGAAGAATGTGGTGTAGGGTCGAGATGACGGACTAGAGGGGAGGTGAATAGTGCTTTCTAAAAATTAAACGCACTGGCTAGTTGAAACAAATGTGTAATTTAAACTATTGGTCTAGCCAAGACAACACCCCTCTATCTATGTTCTCAAGCACCTTAAAAGATCCTAAACTAACAACTAAGGTGTCAGGCTAGCTATAGCTCACCTAACCAATTCTAGGAGCAAGGTCACACAAACCTATGCCACTAGTACATCAAGCAACGGGGGAGCTCCTACACATGCTAGTAAGCAAAAGCACAAAGCCACCTAAGCTCACTAGCAATGCTCAATAACAAGGCTACATAAGCCAAATTATAGAGCGCAAATTACTTAGCTAGACAAACTAAGCAATGTGACTAACAAGGTTGCTAAAACCAAATTAGCCACGTAAGGGAGCTACTTCTATGCTACACAAGTAAGAAGGTAACTAGCAAGCTACACAAGCTAATTAATTACAAGAGCAACTACACAAGCACAAAGTATATGAAAGTAAATACAAGCTTGTGTAAAGGGGATGCAAACCAATGGGAAGACAAGGATGACACGATGATTTTATCCTGAGGTTCACATGCTTGCCAACACGCTAGTCCCCATTGTGTTGACCGCTCACTTGGTGGTTCGGCGGCTAATTAGCATCACCCACCAAGCCCGCACGTCATACACCATAAGAACCTACCCCAAAAGTGAGGGTAGCTCAATGACACGCTCTACTAAAGTTGCTCTTCACGGCTCCCATGGGGTGAGCACAATACCATTCACAACCACTTCTTCGGAGCACCGCACAATCTTCTTTGCATGCTTGGACAGAGACCACCACCAAGCCATCTAGGAAGTGGCAACATCCAAGAGTAACAAGCACCACCAGCTTGTAACTCGATCACCTAGTGCCACTCGATGCAATCACGCAATGCAATGCACTAGAAATCGCTCACTTCACAATTGGATCGCAATCTTGCAACCCCAGTTGAGTTAGAGGACTCTCAAACCAATCACACACAAGGGCAACACATCCCCAAGGTGCTCAACCTTAGCCAAGCCCGAGCTCCACCTCTATTTGTAGCCCCAAGCCAAATAGAGTCGTGGGAGCCTTGGAACACATTTCCATGTGGTCATCGGACAGCAACATGCGGGCACCGAACAAGGGGTGGTGGTGCCCAATGGTCAAATTGCAATGGCTATTTCAAACTAGCCATTGGAACCCTAGCACCAGACATAGGGAGGCGGTGCACCGCCCTAGGGGTGGCGGTGCCCCCCGACGAGTTTCCCCCTCTCTAGAAAAAAGGGGCGGTGCCACACCATCATGGTCACCGGACAGTCTGGTGACCCAAAGTTTCTCCAAATCAATTTCCACCACTGCAATCTTGTAGAGCTACTCGTTAGCTTTCCAAAAATTCCTAGATCATCAAAATCGGAGTTCAGAGCTAAGACTTATGTCTAAAATATGAAAGGGTGGTCGTGCTGATTTGGGCACGTTGCAGGGGTGGCGGTGCACCGTGCAAGGGGTGGCGGTGCCACCGCCCTAGGCTGTTTGGTGCACATCGGAAAGGGTGGTGCCAACCCTAGGAAGGGCTGCACACTGTGTACAAGTTTTGTTGTGTTTTCTGACCCTCGGACAACCCAAACTTGGTCTTTTCTTCTCTTTTTCATCTCTAAGTTGATCCAAATCAACTCGAACAACCACTACAACAAATCTAGCCTTTTGTAACATTTTTTCTCGTGACAAATGAAGAATTTGTCGTTGATTTTCGACATTTTCTCTAGAAATTGTCACAACATGTTGTGACCTACACTTTTGCAATGATAAAAGAATTGTCAAAGAAAATGTCGCAAAAAACATCGCAAACCAAGAGAATGACATTAAATATTGTCGTAAGCTGGTGCATATAATTGTTTTGATGAATTAGATTTGTCTTAGAGTTCGTTTGTTGTCAGCAATGAACTTTCTATTGTCATTGAGATTTATGTTTTTGCATACGACAATTTTCTATCGTCATAAATTCGTTGTGCAAAATTTAGTTAATACATATTTGAATTCACTTATAAAAACATGAATCACAATTTGTTTTGGGCCAAATAAACCTACTTCTATTTGTTGCGGTTGTTACTTAAAAAAATAGAGAACGAGGTAAAAAAAAGGAAGTCACCAAAATAGAGAAAAAGGGGAGAGCACCATGAATCAAACCCCGGGTGCATATAGGAGAAAAAAAGGTCAACCACTGCTCTTTCTGTCCCTGCGCACCATTTTTTCATCCCTGCGTGCCACTCTTTCCATCAGCGCGCTACTCCAGCAAAAAAAATTTGCTTACCCGCCTATTCCTATGAAGTCTTTTGAGATAAAATACCAAATATATCCAGTGAATGAAGGGGAATGTAAATACGGTGCATGCAGTCCGGAGGGTAGTAGAGTAAAATGTTTCACACATTGCACATGTTACCCTAAATAGATCACCTTTCCTCCCTTCATTTCCAGCCACCGACCCATCCTCATTTTCTACTGCTGCGTCCTCCTCCTCATTCCCTTCTGTCGCCACTGCTTCCCTATGCCAAAACCGTTTCCCCTCCGCAAGACCGTCATGGCTCTAGGAAGAGGAAGGAAGCCCTTAGGGACTCGAAACTTCGTAGATAATTTCTCTAACACACCCATCTCACCATGGATATGAATTTGAGGCTGGGGGAGGTGTATAGATGGGCCCTACCTACGCAGCACCCCTACATAGCTACAGCGGCCACCGGCTGGCCCCGCGGGAGTGCGGGGCTATGGCTTGTGGCTTGCACCCTGCCACTGCTGGCGGTGTGGTCTACCGGACAGCCCCCACCTTGCGGCGTGCAACAGAAGTGAGCAGGAAGCAGCCGGGCACTAGCGGGGAGCGGCTAAGCGCGAGCGGCCACCGCCGTCACCCATCCCTGTTGAGAATAGCGAATTGCGGGAACCAGGGGCGAGCGTGAGCGCAACTTGTGTGGATAGGAGGCCAGACTTGGGAGGGGCTGCTAGCCAGGGCTGGGTCACTTAGACATTCATTTTTTTGGCTATTATGGACTAAAATCAAAGAGGGATAGTCAAAATTTATTGGGCTGAACCTAGATTCTAGCTGCTGTTCATGGTCCTATTTGTCTAGTTCATTGATGGTTGCCCCAAGAACTCTTGGATTTGAAAAAAAAATCAAAAGAAGACCTTAGGCATGAGTTCGAAGCCTTGAAGAAAGAATCAGAAATGGCTATGGAGACTTTAAAGAAAGAGTCAGAAATGGCAAGGGCAAAATAGGCTGAGGAGATTGAAAAAAGCCATCACAAGAAACCAAGTCCTTCCTTCGTCAAATGCTTGGTCCTAGGGATGGTTGAACTTGGTTTGGTTGCTGGTTGTTTGCCCCTAGTATTAGTAGCTCTAACTTTTGAACCATGCTGCTGGTTGCATTGTTTTGCGACCTCTGAGAAGTATTGTGCGGCCTTTAAACTTTGGAACTTGTGGCCGCTATAATTTTGGTCAGTGCATCATATGGTCTATGAGATGTATTGTGGACTGTGAACAAAACTAGTATTGTGGCTTGCTGTTGTTGTCAGTGGATATGATCATTGAAACATGTATTGTATGACCTCCTACTGTAACTTTGGTTGGTGAGTTTGAACTTTAATTAATGAACTATTGAATGATATGATCAATATGTGACCTACATTGTATTATGTATTTGCTTATATTGATCTGTGTATTATGTATTTGCTTATATTGATCATGCCACATGGCATCATGGCACTTAATAGTTAGCGACAATTCTTCCTAAAACAATGACAATAGCCATTCTCGCAAGTTTAGTGACGAAGCAGTATTGTCGAAAATTTAGTGACAAAAAAACTTGTGTTCATCACCAAAGGTGTTTAAACATGTCAGATAGGTGACAAATGGGAATTCATCACGCTCACATCACCAAATTCGTAACTTCACGCAAATTTAGTCTTCAACGACAATATCTGATTGTTGCAGAAGGTCAAGTGTGTTGTAGTGAACTTCTCCTTTGCAAATGTGCCAACACCACCAAGTGTTCACCATCTTGTGTATGTGTTTTAGCTTTTCACAAATATTTTCCAAAGAATTAGTCACTCAATTCACCACACCACTCAATCCTAGCAACGATGCAAAGTTAGATCACTCGAGTGGCACTAGATAACCGATATGCAAACAAGTTTGCTCCTCTTGATAGTACAACCATCTATCCTAAACTCGGTCATAAACTTTTCTAAACACCTATGACCGATGAAATAAAATGCCCTACAAATATACCTTTGTTTTGCGCATTCCATTCCATCTCCTCCAATGTCGATGCAACACAAGCACCAACATGATCAGAAATGATATGATCCACTTCATATCATCACATGACCGTATTGGTTCATTGATCTTGACTTCACTTGCTCTTCACTGTTGCTTCGGTCCATCGGAGCCAAGTCATCACTCACCTTGCCCTTCACACACTTGCAACTGGTCCATCAAGCCAAGCCTTGTCCTAATCTTCTCCACCTTAGTCATATGACTCAATGTCATGTCACATATGTTATGAGCTCGTTCATCACATGTGTGAGCTTTGCAACATCTCTGAGCCATTTTCACCTTCATGGCATATGTTGCTCACACATATGTACATGTGGACTAATCACCTATGTATCTCACATTTAACACAATTAGTCTACTGAGGTTGTCACTCAATTACCAAAACCAAACAGGGACCTTTCGTGTGGAAAAACTAGGCATTCAAGGAACAACTGCCCGAAAACCCATGAGGATGTGAACTTCGTCAACAACTACTTTCATCCTCAACAGAATCAAGGATGGAATCAACGACAAAGGCTAAACTACCAAGGTAATTACCAAGGTAACTATCAAGGTAATAATAATTTTCATAATCAACTACCCTTGAGAGAATTAATATCTGGCCAAGCTAAAATAATGGAGGGCTTATCTAGAAAACTAGCTTCCAATGATAAAATTTTAGAAAACATAAATAATAAAATGGATAGCTTCTCCTCTACCATTAAGAACCAGCATAGCTTTAACAAAATGATAGAATCACAAATAGCTCAGCTAGCAGCTGTTGTTCCTCCAACCGATAAATATAAGATTCTTGGGCAACCAAAAGATCTAGAAACTACAAATCTTGTTGATATTCACAATGCAGCATACTACTGTATACAACCATCGACGGGAAGGTGGATAGAATATTCCTTGCCTAAAAAGAAAGGTGATTTAGGAAGACCTATCATCCCCATCGCCATTGGACCTCATATTTTCCAAGAAGTTGTTTGTGACTTTGGAGCAAGTGTCAACACCATGCCAAATGTAATTTATGATCAAATTAATGGAGATACTTTATTGTACACAAATATGCATTTGTAGCTTATAGATCAGTCACTCTGCTACCCCAAGGGAGTTATTGAAGATGCCATTGTTCGAGTGGGACAATCCAATCTTCTCGTAGATTTTGTGGTTTTGGAAACAGGTGGAGATGTAAGGACACCATTATCTTAGGCCAACTTTCCTAAGCTCCCCAAAAGCCATCATCTATGCGGGCAGTGCCAAGATCTGTTTCATAATTAAGAATAAAAAGGAGAAGTTTTCTTTTAAGAATCGTATCTTGCAATCTCCAGGTCATCCACAAACGCCATGCCCATGCAAAGAGACAATAGTGACTAAGAAGAAAAACAACAGGAGAAGGAGGAAGCTCAAGGCCAGGCAACCACAAGAAGGATCAGTCAACATGATCAACATACTCTGATCGAAGTATGACCACCTCCTCACTTCACCATACCCTACCAAGAAGGATGACCTAGGTGTGACGACGATTGAATGTACCATTGGACAAAGAATCTTCCACAAGACCTTCTGCGACATTGGGTTGGGTGTCAACATAATGAAACAACCCCAATTTCTGCGAAGGGAAAACCATAGAGTTGAAGTGTAATAAGACCGTGGTAGATCATATTACCCAAATTCCAGTCGAATGTCACATCCATACAATGATATTATCAGAGTACAAATAGTGTGGAATTATATAAATTATTACATCACCGCATTGGCAGAATCAAAAGTAGCATTCATTCAGAATAGCTTGAAGATAAGATCGCCAAACTCGAGCATAGGAATGAACCCCTCAACCGTCAAACTCCTCGAAGCTATACTCCTCAGCAGAACCTGCGTGCCAAAATTTATTAGTACGATTTGTACTGGCCACACCCAACCCTATGAGCATTGCTTTGTGGAAATTGGATGCAAGTTAGATATAATCAAAAGGAACCTATAAGGCTGGGGTTTCCTATGTATTATCATATCAGTATTTATTAACAGTTGGTCAAGTTTTAACACCATTCACACACCCATCCCACCCCATTTCCATTCCAGAGCTAGGTTTCGATCCCAGGGATCAATATACCACCATCTCCACACCATCACCATCACCATACCATACCATACCATACCATACCATACCATACCATACCATACCATACCATACCATACCATACCATACCATACCATACCATACCATACCATACCATACCATACCATACCATACCATCGCTCAGTCGATAGACCAACTCCCTCTCGGCACTGTCTCAAGGCCCGTAGCCCCTGGCTATGACCGAACACTCACTTCTAGGGGGAAGAAAAGAAGGACTCATCTCTCTATCTAGTTTAAGCGAAACCTAGGAAAGGTCCATTGCCGATGAGTCGGCATATGTATCGATCGATCAACCATACACTCTGCAGAGGTTTTACATAACCACAAGATCCACCTTCCTCGCTGACCGTCGTCAGCTGGGCTGATTCCAGCCGCTTGCTAGCCTAGGATAATGCCACTCTACCATTCAGCCCTGGTACACCCTAAGTCTAGTCTAGGGTGGCTGAAACTGTGAGTCATGAGCCGGGTCCACAAGGTCTCCATGAAGTCTCGGAAGGGTGTGGGGGAAATCCTCCACGCCCCATACCTCCTTACACTATCCACTATCAACCTAGCAGTAGTGGCAATATCCTACCAAGTAGTCCGGCCGTCCCGCACCATATAGGGCGAGTGGTACGTAAGGCTTCCCAGTGAATATGAGTACTAGTAAGTCCTTAGGGGTGACCAAGCCAGAAGGTCTCCATCAGGGTTTCCATTTATCGTGCCACCATAGCACCTCCACCCTGGGCTCCTCCCATCATAGGTTCACACCCAGGGCCACCTTATATACCATTTACCCACCACAGGTATCCATTCCAGGGGTGCCCAGGTAGCACCCCATGGCAAGACTTGCCCCAAGCTCATCGTATACTCCAACTTGGTTGACACAACCCTCACCCTCCATGCACCCAAGTCACACACGCAGCACTCTCCCCATAGTTCAATTATCACTAGTTTCTAACACGCATCAATGTAGTGTAAGCGTAGTAGAAGTAATAAGCATTGAAATATAATAGCAAGCGTGTGACTAGCCTAACCACAGGGTGAGCAGGGGTAAGGTTGCGTCAAGGTAAAGGCCATCAAGAAAGCATACTACCATGCAATTCCTATCATAATATGACTGTAGCAGTAAAGTAAAGCAATAACAGTTCTATATTAGCCATGCGTAATAGGTACAACGAGATTAGGTGGGATGTGGCACCTTTGGTGTAGTCGTCTCCGTACTCCTCATGGTACTCACGATCCTTATCCGTCCGGTTCTCCTCCGAGTCTGCAAACGATCGCATTATAGTCGCGTTAGCGACGTCTATAGAGTAGCACAAAGAAGCAATAAAAATTCAAAAGAGCCAAATGCACTCAAACATGGGTTCATTGCATAGAGCTTGATTTTAGATGAATTTTGGTCCTGGTTTCATATTTTTCTGAGGTCGTATGATTTAGTTATGAATTTCCAAAGTTTAAATCATTTTTGAAAATGGAAAAAGGCTGAATTAATCCTGGGCTGACACGTGTCATGCTGTGGTTGGTCCATGTGGCTTGCTGACATCAGCATGATGTCAGCATCATAGTTCTGAGATGACAGGTGGGGTCCAGCTGACGTCAGCATGACGTCATCAACGTCATCCACACCGATAGGTGGGGCCAAAGCTATTAGGTCTCTGACAGGTGGGTCCGGTCAAAGTCAATGTCGGTCAACGGTGAGTCAACGGTCAATGGTCAACGGTCAACAGTCAGGGTCACTAACAAGTGGGGCCTGGGCTGCTGACATCAGCAGCTGATGTCAGCGTGACATCAGCATGACATCACCTCGGCTGTGCTGGCTTCTGACATGTGGGTCCCACGTGATGTCATCATGACGTCAGCATCTGACGTGTGGGTCTAGAGTGTCTGTGCTATTGATAGGTGGGTCTAGGTCAACGGTCAATGTTGTCCAGTCAACGGTCAATACGGCCGGGTCCAAACTAGGCCTAGACAGGGCTCGGGTTGGGCCGGTCTGGGCCAGACTAACCCGGACACGTGGCACGCTGTGGTACAGCCACATCACATCCATGGGCTCTTATTGGGCTATGGTCTATGGCTTGCGGTCTACGGTGGACCGAGTGATGCTAGTCCATGGACCGTAGACTGGTCTACGGTGGACCGAGTCCACCCTTCATCTCCCAGGAGTGGTCCATGTACTCCGGGTGCATGCGTAGGTGGCCGGCGAGGGGGGGTGTTCCCCTATTTTTCCTGCAGCGGTGCTCCTACTAGCGGCGAGCTCGCTGTGAGCCCCCACGGTGGCACTGGTGTCCGTTTGGGGAGGGGAATAGTTACCTCACACCGTGGCGACTGCGACGGTGGGGTCAAAGTGGTGGCCAAGGCTTCCCAAGGTGCTGGCCACGGCGAACAGTGGCTCAAGCTCCACCGGCATGCGGGAATGGCACGGTGCTGCAGCATAGGCCGATTCTATGGTGCGCGTGGGCGACACAATGCTTCAACAGGCATGTTGGGCATGTCGAGGGGTCCTCCAGGGCCTCCGATGGCTTTGGCCACGGCGGCGGCTTCCCGAGCACGACGGCGGCATCGATGAGGTGGCTACAACCCCAGAGAAGTGTCGTGGTGGGGGCGTGTAAGTTTCTACGGGTTCATGGGGCCACAGCGAGGATGTTCAGGCTCAAAGGCGGGGCTCGGATTCTCATGTGGCCGGTAGGGGCTTCCCGACGGCCACGGCGGTCATGAAGACGATGGCGAGGCGCATGGGTGAACCATGGGGCTCTAACAGGGTGATCACGGTGCAGTCATGGACGTGTGCATGGGTGCGTGTGTTCCCAGCGGACAGAGACGGCCCTAGCCTATGCGCTCTCGGTGTGGAGTGCCATGGCCGGTGTGACAGAGTCCGGCGGCGAGCAGGGGAAGAACTGGGTGCTCACCGATGGTGTTGTGGAAGAGGGGATGGTGATGCAGTGGTGAGTCGCGGCAGTGTAGCTTCGGAAGCCGTGCAGTGCAGCGTTGCCCACGTCAGTGATGACAACGCGTCTTCGGCTCCGACGACCTCCTCCTCCGCGGCGGCTTTGGTGCTTTCTCCCCTTCCCTTTCTTCCCCTTCTCCCCCTTCTCTCTTGGTTCAGATGTGCTATGGACGGCCACCAGGTGGTGGCGGGCGACGGGACGAGCGCTAGGGCTCCAGGGCTGGGGCTTTTATAGCCAAGCTTGGCCATGGAGCTCGGTGATCGGCGGATGGAGGCCGAGAGGTGATCGGAGGCGCACGCTTGCATCCAACGGCGCACGCATGGTTGTGTGGGCATGGCGCAAAGGAGACAGGGGCATGCCCCGGGTGTGACCCCCTGGCCCACCCCCTGCTAGTGCTGTCGGCATTTGGTCGCGCGGTGGTTGAGCACGGCGTGGGGAAGAAGAACAGTAGGGCTGACATGCGGAGTCCAGCGGGCAGCGGCTGCAAGCGGAGGCGGGGAGACGCACGGGCATGGGTGACATGCGGCTGACACATGGGGTCAAGTGGCAGCGGCAGCTGGCGAAGGCAGTAGGGCATGCGGGTGACACGCTAGGCCATGAGCTGGGCTGTTGCGCGTGAGTTGGGGCTAGCCTGCTACTATGCACGTGTGGGCCAGCGGAGAGGAGATGTGAAGGGCTGGGCCGGTCGGTTGGGCTAGTTGGCGCAGGCCGAGCCTACGAGGCCTTCTTCTTCTTTTCTTCTTTCTTTTTTTTTCATTTCTTCTTCGTTGTTTGATTTCAAGTTTGGTTTAGGATTTGAATTCAAAACTAAGGTAACTTATTCGTTGGAGTTTAGGGAATTTTGTTTAATAATAACTTTATGGTTTATTACTTTAATGGATTTGTTAAGCATAACATAAAGCAAATGGAAGTCCAAATCACAACTTGAATTAACAATGTATGTAACACTTTATTTGTTAGAAATTAAATAACATAATCAACAAATGGCATGCCATGCTTATGTGTTGTCTTGGTTGGGTCCGACCTAATGCATCTCTTAGGTTGGGTTTCTATACATGACACTCATCATCACATGGGAGTTCTTGAGAATTTTTTTTTGTAGTTGGTATTTTTGGTGTGTGGATTTTTGGGTTGTTATAGTCCTACCCCCTTAACAGAATCTCGTCCCCGAGATTAAAGCATAACGTACTCTTCGAAGAGGTAGGGATATTGTAGCCGAAGGTCAGACTCTTTTTCCTATGTTGCTTCTCTCTCTGTGTGATTACTCCATTGGATCTTGCACATAGGAATAGTCTTGCTTCGGGTCTCTTTGGTATCTCTACCTAGAATTCTGATAGGGTGTTCTTTATACTCAAGTGTATCTTGAATGTTAAGTGTATCAGTTGGAACTACTTCATCGGGCACTCTCAAACACTTGCGTAGCTGTGAGACATGGAATACGGGATGTACATCCACCAGTTCCTTAGGTAGCTCAAGTTTGTAAATGAGCTTTCCAATCCTCTTGCAAATCTTGTATGGGCCAACAAATCTAGGGGCAAGCTTTCCTTTCACATGGAATCTGACAGTCCCACGTAGCGAGGATACCTTGAGATAGATGAAGTCCCCCACATTGAACTCAAGTTCTCTTCTCCTTTTGTCAGCATAGCTCTTGTATCGACTTTGAGCAATTCTCAAATTCTCCTTTACTTGAGCAACTCCTTCTGCATCTTGAATCTTAGCGGAATCAAAGAACGATCTTTCTCCCGGTTGAGACCACATCAAAGGTGTCTTACAAGGTCTGCCATACAGAGCTGCAAACGGCGACATCTTGATACTGGCTTGGTAGCTATTGTTGTAAGAGAACTCTGCATAGGGTAAGCACTTCTCCCAATCAGAGCCATAATTCAATACACTAGCGCGAAGCATGTCTTCTAAGATCTGATTTACCCATTCTGTCTGTCCATCTGTTTGCAGGTGGTAAGCGGTACTGAAATCAAGTTTAGTTCCAATAGACTTGTGCAGAGCTTCCTAGAATCGAGACACAAACTAAGGACCACGATCAGCTACAATACTAGAGGGAGCTCCATGCAGTTTGAGAATATGCTCAATATATAGATCCGCTAATTTTTCTGCATTGGTCTTGGTCTTCACTGGTACAAAATGAGCAATCTTGGTCAAATGATCAACAATCACCCAGATGGAATCGTTGCCTTTCTATGAACGGGGCAATCCAACTATGAAATCCATGGATATGCTCTCCCATTTCCACTCGGGAACGTCAAGAGGCTTTAGCAATCCTATAGGCCTTTGATGTTCAGCCTTGACTCTATTACAGGTGTCACATCGTGCCACATGTCCTGCAATGTCCGTCTTCATGCCTTTCTACCAAAAGTGTTTCTTCAAGTCTTGATACATCTTTGAATTCCCAGGGTGTATACAGTACTTAGAATCATGGGCTTCTGACAGAATTTCCTCTTGTAGGGCTAGATCAGAAGGTACACAGATTCTGTCCTTGAACCAGATGGTTCCTTGTTCATCCTCATGGTGGTTGGTCTTGTAGCCTAGTTTCATCAGACCACAGAGATATTCAATCTCCTCACAATTTGTTTGAGCTTAACGGATGCGATCTGTGAGATCATACTGTATGCAGAGCTCATTCAACAAGCTAGGCGGTAGTATCTCAAGTTGGAAGTCATCAATTTCTTCCTTGAGCTCAGGTGGTACGGATTCAGTGATCGAAGTGTGATAGTAACTCTTACAGCTGAGGGCATCTATGACTACATTAGCTTTTCCTGGATGATAGTGAATTTCTAGGTCGTAGTCCTTGATCAACTCTAGCCATCAGTGTTGCCTCATATTTAGATCTTCTTAAGTGAAAAAGTACTTCCAGCTCTTATGATCGGTGTAGATATCACACTTGTTGCCTATCAAGTAGTGCCTCTAGATTTTCAAGGCATGCACAACTGCTGCTAACTCAAGATCATGAGTAGGGTAACATTCTCGTGTTCTTTCAACTGTCGAGAAGCATAAGCTATCACTCTTCCATCTTGCATCAATACACAACCAAGTCCTTGATGGGATGCATCACAATAGACCACAAAATCTTTGCTGATATCAGGCAATGCTAACATAGGAGTTGTGGTAAGCTTCTGTTTCAATTCCTGGAAGCTTTGTTCGCACTCGGGCATCCATTCAAACTCCTTGGTCTTCTTTAGAAGGTTGGTCATTGGATGGGCTATCTTGGAAAAGTTCTCAATGAATCAGCGATAATATCCAGCCAATTCTAAGAAACTTCTGACTTCTATCACATTACAGGGTTGATCCCATTCTTTCACAGCCTCAATCTTAGCTGGGTCAACTGCAACACCTTCAGCTGATAGTACATGGCCTAGGAAGGCAACTTCCTGTAACCAAAACTCACATTTGCTGAACTTTGCGTAGAGCTGATGTTGAGCTAGTTTCTCAAGTATAGTTATCAGGTGATGTTCATGCTTTTCAGCGGTGGACGAATAGACAAGAATGTCATCAATGAATACCACCACGAACTTATCCAGCTCATCCATAAAAACCTTATTCATCATGTTCATGAAGTATGCGGGAGCATTCGTGAGTCCAAAGGACACCACAGTGAACTCAAACTGCCCATACCTAGTCACAAAAGCTATCTTCAGAATATCACTTTCTCGAATCTTCATCTGATGATAGCCAGATCTGAGATCAATCTTGGAGAAATACTTGGCACCTCGAAGCTGATCAAGCAGATCATCAATTCTTGGCAGGGGGTACTTGTTCTTGATAGTGACTGCGTTCAAGTTCCAGTAATCAATGCACATTCTCATTGAGTCATCCTTCTTGACAAACAGAATAGGGGATCCCTAGGGTGAAGCACTAGGTCTGATATATCCCTTTGAGATGAGCTCATCAAGCTGTTTCTTGAGCTCAGCCAGTTCATCAACTGACATGCGATAGGGTCTCTTGGCAATGGGTCCCGTTCCCGGCAATAGATCAATGATGAACTCTACATCACAGTCTGCTGGCATACCCGATAATTCTTTAGGGAATACATCGAGATAGTCTCTGACTACTGGCACATCATGAACTGTCTTCTCCTCTTTTTGTGATTCTGAACTTGCTTTAAGGGCACATAGGATAGAGGTGGACTTTCTAGACTGGGGTTCACATCTAATGACTTGGCCTGATGGGTGGGTCACTTGGACATATCTAGGTGAACATGATATGATACCTTGGTGAATGGTTAACCAATCCATACCTAGGATCACATCTAGGCTAGTGGAAGGTAAAAGGGTTAGGTCGGCTTTAAAGACAAGACCCTCAATGGTAAGACTCACTCCCTTACAGATGTGGGTGCATTTTAGGTCTCCTAACGGTGAACTGGTGATGATAGGCTTTTCACATGGGGTTATAGGTAGGTCTTGATCTCGTGCAAACTTGGATGATATGTATGAACAAGTTGCTCCAGAGTCAAATAGAACTGATGCAGTGTTGCCATTAACTAAAAACATACCATACACCACGTCAGGGGTAGCTTGTGCTTCCTCGGCGTCTAGATGGTTGAGATGTCCACGAGTAGCAGATCCCTTGAGCTGAGACTTCTGAGTAGCTGAGTTCTGAGGGCATTCAGTGGCCTTGTGACCTGGTTGGCCACAAGCAAAGTAGGTGAAGGGCGTACCGCCTGTAGGGGTTGGCGCGGGTGCCTTCCAGTTTCTAGTGCCTAGTGCGGAGTAGTTCTATGCTGGGCATTCATTTGCTGAGCAGGGACGGTTGAAACGGTCCTGAGCATAATGGTCCTGGGTGTAACGATCCTAAGCAGGGCAGGAGTATTTGGTGGTGTAGCCTCCACTACCCCTACTTGATCCAGGGTTGTCATCCCTGTTGTGGTGAGAGTGTTCCCTAGATGGTGTAGCTCTGCGGAACCTCTTGCGATCATGACCGCAGAGAGACTCCTCAGGCTTACGCTTCCTCTCCCTATACTCTTCTCCAGCTTCAGCACGGTCCTTCTCAATCTGGATGCAGCGATCCACCAGAGCACGCAACATGTTACTCTCAATACCGCCAAACTTCAGCTTGATGTGCGGGTTAAGTCCCTTGCGATAATAGTATAGCTTCTCCTTCTCAGAGTTTACAACATAGGGAGGTACATAGCGAAGAAGGTTGGTGAAACAAGTAGTGTACTCAGTCACCCTATCCTTTCCCATCTTGATGTTGCGGAACTCCTCAGCTTTGGCCTCCATGACACCCTTGGGAATGTGATACTCAGTGAATGCTTCAGCGAACTCATCCCACGAGATGTTGGTAGGGTCCTCATGGGAGTCACTGAAACTGTCATGTCGCAGAACCGGCCAATTTATAAGAGTACAAGTATAATGGCAGCCCACAAGTGGTCGCACTATCATACTTGAACCCATATAAACCCGATAGTCCGTCGAGTACCACGATTGGTCTCGATAAACGATTTACAACAACCAAGATCGTACAGGATTCAACATACATGCCACATACATAAAGTTCACAGATACATTTCATCATCAAAGTACGAATAAAAGTTATTACAAACTGAGTTTGATGGATAAAGCGGAAGCAATTTAGTTCGAAAATAAAATTTCCAACATAGTTTAATACAGTGCCAGGTAGGATCACGGTCCACAAAAGCAAGGATAGGAATTAATAAAGAAACCTACCCAAGGCTTACTCCTCATCCACAGCGGGATAGAAGCAACTCTTGCAATAACCATGATACACAGTGCCATCTGTAACAATGGGAAAATAAACCCTAAGTATGAGAAGGTACTCAGCTAGACTTACCCGTCATGAACCAGAAATAAATGACTCCAAGGATTATGCAAGGCTGTATAAGTGGACGTAACATGACAACATTTTTGCGTAAAAGGCAATTGACTCATTGTACAATTATGATTCCTTTATCAAGTTAATTATAACTATCCATTTCTAGATTACCAACTATCCTGTGCCAAACATGTAGTATATCAATTTTAAAAGCATACAATAGTAACCATAGCAGGTATTGTAATTCCATATTCATCCGAACCATCATATTTCATAACACAGTTACTATGATGTTGGGACTAGCCAAATTTCTCACTATCCGGGAGAGACGGTGATTTGAATCGATTTTCAACCAGCTGGGAATTTATTCCTAACACAAACCCAGGTCTACCAGCCACGATAGCCTTAGGTCACCTTTGGTACAACTCAGGTACATATTTCGCAGGTCCATACTGCGTCGCACAATCTGGACACCAGATGCCAGGACGTTTAGGCCTAGCCTGCCCTTGGGCTCAGTCTGATCGTTCCCCGGAAGGAGTGCACAACAGAATGGTTCCTGGCCTGAGTTGAATTACTCGGCTTCACGATCGGAACGACTTATCCGGCTAGCTAAGTGAGAGGCATGCGTTCAATCTTGTTAGAAGCGCCAACAACGGTATGGTCCTTAATCGACATAGACGGGGATAGATCCACACCCAAGACCTCCATGTCTTTTTGCTTCTCTATCGACTTCCCGTCTGGTCTCGATTTTCTTTTACCCCATGGTTCTGTTCCACGATAGCAAATATAGCCAACCATACTCCGGTATCCACCTATATCTCGCAGGTGACAGGACATCACCCGACTTCTACCGGTCTAAGCATGGCTAAGCATTTATTCGATCCTAGACCTATACCGGTTAAAGGTTTAATATCTGGACAAGGAATTTATATGGATCAAGTGGTTCCATTCAACTCTTATAACCTAATGCATCAATCATAAGTACTTAAGTAAACATTTGTAAATTACTGGGAGACTTAGAATGCTTTGGGGCTTGCCTCGTAGAAAGGAAGTAGGGTGGTGGTCAGGACACTCTAGAAGCTCTTCAGGGTTCTGCTCCACGCCTTCGGGAGCTGCGGCTTGCGGATTCTCCTACTGGTCCCCTTCCTCTGCTTCTTCGAATTCCAGCAACGTGATCTCTCCCTCCGATCCTAGATGCATGAATATGGCATAAGTATTACGAATGCATATATGTTAACAAGTGCATCATGTTTATTGAGTAGGTGCATATCTCTTCTCGATTATTTAATTAACTACTTCCACAATGCATCGACCATACCACAAAACAACAGCTACTTGTTTCACTCATAACTGGAGTTCTGCTACTCCAAATATAGTGATCCTAGACTTTCTGGAAAGCTTATCAAATTCTCTACAACTTTGTTATTAACCATTTTTACAGTACACATAATTTTTAACATACAACTCATCAAACTCCAGAATCTATCCGGAAACTATTCAATTTGCAATACAAAGTAACAATACTTCTACTTCATGTAATCAGTCAAAATTTGACAACATAAAACTTACCAATAGTTTAAGCATACCAAATACATTTAAGATAATATAATGGTGAAGCCCAAACTATTTATTTAAATACCTTTATTATTTTACTAAGATATTTAGGTTAAATAATAAACATATACCAGATGTGCTTCATAAATCCTCAAAAATTTACAGTGCCTTCCTAATGCTATAAAAGGACTACTGTAAAAGTTTCATGCCATTTTGCCAAGTAGAACATCCTATACAAAAATGACAAGGCAGCAATGCTTGAAATAGCATAATTAGAAAACCCTATTGAAAAGTGTCAAGCAACAGATTTCCTATTTTTCTTAGCATCCATATACTACTACTATACCCTCCAACAAATTTCATGAGTATTGGATTCCTAAATAATTTATAAAAATTTACACAAGGATCTCCTAATTATAAAAGATAAATCTATAACTACAAATCTACACATGCACTCATCTTCCAATTTTTACCAGAGCTCATATATGCTAAGACTAGCTTACCACAAAAATTTCATAATTTTTGGAGCACAGGAACTCTAGATATAAAATAAACAAATTTGAATGCATTCAAAAGCACCTTTCAAATCTCTATTTAAATCTCCAAAAATTTCTACTGTAGATGTCAAGAACATATTTTTCCTAAATACTACACTTCCTAAGGAACACTAACAAATTTATTTCACAATTTTTGAAGCTACCAAACTGAAGATACAAAAATTACAAAACATATGAAATCTGCATTCAAAATGAACTAGCTTTAATACATGGAGTCGCTGACACGCGGGACCCACTGGTCAGTTGACCCCACCTGTCATCAAGACGAAAACAGGGCTGGCGGCGCTACTCTACGGATGCGGCCAAAGCTCATCGACGGCGAACTTGCCGGCGGTAACATCTTCACGGCGTGACCTACTTGACCTAGCGCATCTATCGAACCACTTGGCCAGCCCTATCGTCGACGCTAGTGACGACGGCGGCAGCCATGGCGGAGCAAAGGTGCGAGCCAACGGCGAGACACCGGTGGAAGCTACGGTGGCTCAATCAAATGCTACGCCGAGCATCACCAAGCTACGGTGGACCTAGCTAGCGCCCTATCGTGGCTTGGGATGGTCGGTGGCGACGTGGCCACGGCAACAGGGCTAGCGGCAGAGCTTCGGCGAGGCTTTGCACGGCGCGGTGGCTTACCAAGTGCTATTAGCGGGCACGGGAGGAGGCAGTGGGTTGCTGGGGAGCTGGTGGTGCTACTGCGGTGATGATTGGGTGGCTCGGCACGAGCTTGCGCAGGGCTATGGCGACGGCGGAGGCAAGGAGATGCTCGGATATTGCTGCGGGCACTGCCAGTGACAAAGGAGAGCCGAGAAATGCGAAATGAGGGCGCAGACAGGAGCGGGCGGGTGCTGGCGTGATAATGCCACACTCAGGCATGTCGTGGCCTGCGCAATCAGGGCAACGGCGATGCGCGGACATCACGACCTCCATGCAGCGCGCGGTTCCTGCCGGTGTTGGCCACTGAAGATTTCGATTCAGTCGGTTTAGTTAAGCAAGGCCGAGCCTGACGACGAGTTTTGCAATAGAGTTAACTGAGAATCCGTGGCTCCGTTGTGCAAACATCCTAAACCAAATTGGTAGACCTATGTACCAGCTTCAACTATTGTTCAATAATCGTGTTCTAATTCCCAACCAACATCGAGTAAAATCAATCCAAAGTCGGGCTGACAGCACTATCAGTGATCAAGACTTAGAAAAATTTTGTTAAGTGTTGAAATCTTAATTCTTCTGACTTTTGTGGGACCAATTAAAGCATGTTAGAAGCTAAATCAGTCAATGACCCAAAAATAAAAGTGGTTCCTTATGTCAAATACTACAACTTTGCTTTAGTGATCTCCTCCATGCAAGGTCTCTAACACCTAGTTCAAACTTGGTCAAACAAGCTACATTCAAAAGATGGTACATACTTAAACTATGACATAATGACCTAATTAGCCCTAGCCATAAATACCAAAGTTGTTCATGATGATATACTAAACATGTTTAAGCAATTTTCAAGGTCATTCCATCATTTCATGTAGTAGTCACTCATAGGGCTAGTTAGTGTAATCACATAAAGCTTAAGTGTTGGTTTATGAAATGTGACCATGAACAAGGTCCTATTTGCTAACCTAGGTGTTGCTACATGTTTGTGTAACTCACATCCATCAAGTACATGTGTCCACTCATGATCATAGGCATAGCTACATGGAGACATGAAATAATGAGAAAAGTTGCATATGTTTAAGAAACATGCGATAATAAGCAAACGTTGCAGATGTTTCAATCTAATGTTTCAAGTGTCAAAGCTTATATATGAATGCTTTATGATCATGCTCATGCTATGCAAGTCAAGTTATGCAAGGCTAACACCCGAGGTGTTACAGCCCCTCCCCCTTATAAAAATCTCGTCCCGAGATTTGCAAGACCTACCATTCTTGGAAAAAGGCGGGATAAACTTCTCATAGATAATCTTCTCTTTCCCACGTAGCATCTTGTTCACTATGATTGTTCCATACCACCTTATGGAATTTAATAATATTACTCCTTGTCACTCTCTCCATCTCCTCTAATACTCGAATTGGCTTTTCTTCATAGGTTAAATCCGATTGAAGCTGCACGTTGGTGGGTGCAATAGCTTCTTCAGGTACTCGAAGACATTTCTTCAACTAAGAAACATGGAACACATCAAATATTGCACTCATCTCTGGTGGAAGTTGTAACATATACGCAACATTTCCTTTTTATTCCAAAATTTTGTATGGCCCTACATATCTTGGTGAAAGCTTCTTTTTCATCCCAAATCTCTTCACACCTTTCATGGGTGATACTCTCAAGTATACATAGTCACCCACTTCAAAAGTCAGTGGTCTTCTTCTTCTGTCAGCATAACTCTTCTGTCTTGATTGAGCTTCCTTCATATGTTGTTGGATGATACGTACTTGCTCTTCGGCTTCATTGACAAAATCAATACCAAAGTATCTCCTTTCACCGAGCTCAATCCAATTCAATGGAGTTCTGCATTTTCTACCATACAAGGCTTCAAATAGAGCCATTTTGATACTCGCTTGATAACTGTTGTTATAGGAGAACTCAGCTAAAGGTAACCATTTCTCCCATGAACCTTTTGAAGATATGACACAAGCTCTAAGTAAATCTTCTAGGATTTGGTTCACTCGCTCTGTCTGTCCTAAAGTTTGCGGATGATAAGTTGAACTTCTAATTAGCTTGGTTCCTAAAGCCTAGTGTAAGTGCTCCTAGAAACGAGCTATGAATTGTGGTCCTCGATCTAAGATTATAGTTCTAGGTACTCCATGCAGCCTCACGATTTGGGAAACATATATCTCAGCGTATTTTCTAACTATATACCGTGTGTTCACAGGTATAAAGTGTGCTGACTTGGTGAGACGATCAACAATAACCCATATTGAATCATGACCTTGTGGCATCATTGGAAGGCCTATGATAAAGTCCATGCTGATTTCCTCCCATTTCCATCCTAGAATAGGCAATGGCTGAAGTAGTCCGGCAGATTTCATATGGACAGCTTTTACTCTACTGCAGTTATCACACCTAGCAACATAGACTGCGATCTCTTTCTTCATCTTAGTCCACCAAAAATGGGTTTTCAAATCTTGATACATCTTACTACTACCCGGATGGATGGACAATTTGGACGAGTGAGCTTCATCTAAAATTTGATTCCTCAGCTCACGGTCTTTTGGTACCACTAGTCGGTCCTCAAACCATAATACACCTCTTTCGTCCAATCTAAAATGTTTGTTTTCTTGCTCTTGCATTTTTCTCTTGATGTGACTTATTCCTACATCGGTCTGCTGTAGCTCTATGATTTTGCTCTCAAGTGAACAACTGATCGTGATATTGTGTAGTACAGCAGGATGTAACAAGTTGAATCCATCTTCCAACAATGCTTCCACAGTGTTGCAATGGGACTTTCGACTAAGTGCATCGGCTACTACATTTGCTTTACTCGGATGGTAATGCACTTCTAAATTGTAGTCCTTAATCAATTCCAACCATCTTCGTTGTCTCATATTCAGTTCTAGCTAGGTAAAGATATACTTGAGACTTTTGTGGTTAGTATAGATATGACATACATTGCCCAACAAGTAATGTCTCCATATCTTTAATGCATGAACAACGGCTGCAAGTTCCAAATCATGTGTAGGGTAGTTGACTTCATGTTTTCTCAATTGCCAAGAAGCATATGCAATAACTCTCCCTTCTTGCATAAGCACACATCCCAAACCTATGCCTGATGCATCACAAAATACATCGAAAGACTTTTCAATGTCTGGTTGTGCTAGCACAGGTGTTGTAGTCAACAAAGTTCTGAGGGTGTGAAAAGCTGCTTCATATTCTGGTGTCCAATTGTACTTCTCATCTTTCTAAAGTAGTCTGGTCATAGGCTTAGCTATTTTTGAGAAATCTGGAATGAAACGACGATAATATCCTGCTAACCCTAGAAAACTTCGAACTTCATGAACTGAAGTTGGGGCTTTCCAATCCATGACCTCTTGTACTTTTGATGGGTCTACTGAGATTCCATCTCTTGATAAAATGTGACCTAAGAAAGGTACTTTGCTCAACCAAAATTCACATTTGCTACACTTGGCATATAGCTTATGCTCCCTCAATCTGGATAGGACTATCCTCAGATGCTCTTCATGGTCTGACTCATTTTCCGAATAAATCAATATGTCATCGATAAACACGACCACGAACTTGTCGAGTTTGGGCATGAATACCAAGTTCATCAGGTACATGAAGTAGGCTAGAGCATTTGTTAGTCCGAAAGACATAACTAAATACTCGTATAAGCCATACCTAGTAGAGAAAGCAGTTTTAGGTATATCCTCTGGTTTGATCTTTATCTGATGGTAGCCTGATCTCAAGTCAATTTTGGAGAATACCTTTGCCTTCGCTAGCTGATCGAACGAGATGTTGATGCAGGGCAACGGATATTTGTTCTTGATGGTCACAGCATTGAGTGGTCTGTAATCTACACACATTCTCAGTGACTTGTCCTTCTTTTTCACAAACAAGGCTGGACATCCCCACGGAGATGAGCTAGGTTGGATAAGACCCTTGTCCAACAGATCTTGCAATTGAACCTTAAGTTCCGCTAACTCATTGGGTGGCATTCTATAGGGCCTTCTTGATATGGGTGCCATACCTGGCACTAACTCAATCTTAAATTCCACATCCCTATCCGGTGGTAGACCTGGTAATTCCTCTGGAAACACATCCAGAAACTCACAAACCACTGGGATATCACAAAGTGTGGTGGTTTGGATAGCACAAGCTAAATGTTGGAGTTCAAAATTGTGAGAGAGTGGTACTAGAAAAGCATTCCCTCTCGTAGGTTCTCTCAACATAATAGTACGGGTGCTAGTGTCAATAAGAACACCATGATCCTTCATCCCATTCATGCCTAAGATTACACTTATCGATAACCCGGGCAATATTATCAAATCCGTTGTGTACTGCCTCCCTTGTATAGAGATGAGTACATTTTTGACTATCTTTTTGGTAGTAACAGTACCCCCTGCTGAACTTATATTATAACCCCCTTTACTTACTTCAATTATTTCTTGATCATGTCTAGATGCAAATGCTTGACTCATAAATGAATGAGAAGCTCCTGAATCAAATAAAACAACAGCGGGATGCTTGTTGACGAGAAACATACCAGCCATGACAACTTCTCTGGCAGGCACTTCTTCAATAGCGGTATAATGCATGTGTCCCTGACGTGCCCTGGCATTCGCCTGCCTCTGATTGTTCTGATTCTAGTTGCCATTCTTCTTGGGGTGGGGGCATTCCTTGGACCAATGACCCAGTTGGTTGCAGATGAAATATGGTTGATTACTTCTGAATCCGGTGGAGCTGCCCTAACTACTATTTCCTTTTGGTAAGGCAATAGTGAATGCCTCACAGAATGGTTTCTGTGGCCTATTATTCTAAGCTTTAGGTGGTGGAGGCCTAAACTTGGGTGCAGGTGGACGGAATTGTGGCCTAGCTGTGATAGGCGCTTTTGACTAGAAAGATCCGGATGCACCGGCCTCATATGCCCTCTTGTGACCCTTGCAACTGCATGCATGTTGTTGTGGTTTTCTTGGGTCAAGGCATCACTAATAAACTCATTGTACATGGCACACCTAGAATTTGCCATAGTCTTCATAGTTTGTACCCAGACCTCGCTTGAAACTCTCTATCTTTTTCTCTTCAGTATCCACGAAACTTGGAGCATATCTGGACAAGTTGTTGAATGCGTGCATATATTCTGTGAGTGACTTTGTTCCTTGAGTGAGCCTCATAAATTCGGCCACTTTCATGCGCATCAGGCCCGGGGAATATGATGTCCCCTAAAAGCTAGCTTGAACTGTTCCTAGGTAACTCGCGTTAGCAGGCAAAGAATAGGAAATGTGTCCACCAGATCCCTGCTGGTCCTTGCAATGATGAGAAGCATACTCAGCTTTCAGATGCTTGTGACCCTTAGCAGACAAATTTCTGCTCAATGGTATTTAGCCACTCATCAGCCTACAGTGGTTCCTCAGCCACCTTGAAGATTGGAGGCTTCGTGTCCAGAAACTCCTTGAATGTACTGTGCTGATTTGGCTCGGCCCCTGGTTGATGTGGGTGGCCACGAGCGTGTTTTGCGCGATGAGGCGCAAAGCTTCCTCCATTGTCCTTTGGCTCCCCAGGAACTAGGTAAAGAACTCCTGAGCAGACGGGGGTGGGGGTGGCAAGTCATCATGGTTGCCATCCTGCTGCCACCAGCTCCAGCACGGGTGCACGTCATCTGTGAAGTTGCAACAATAAGCGATTATTGGTTGATGCCAAGAGATTGCAGATGAACCATAATCATGCCAAACTGAAATTACTGGGAAAATTTCTCAAAATCACAATAAAAACAGAGGCATAACAATTCATTCTCGCAACATGACATCACCAATTTGACCACTTATGCGCTCACAATGCATGCAAATTTAAATCGTGATTACCAACAAAGGACTGGAATTGCATTGATGTTCAACCAAACGTGCGATAGTCGTACGATTAACAACATTACATGATAGTCGGATTACTATTACCAAATTGAACTATAGGTCCATTACATGAATAAAGGTGATACATTGGCCTTCCACTAAGTACTAAGCGATCTAATCCTCATCATGATCACTATCGAGGTCAGACATAGGATCATCTCCTTCCTCAGGCTCCGCTTCCTCTTTAGGCTCCACTTCTTCTTGCCTGCTACCATGAGTCAGTGGAGGGGTTGCCCCTCGGAAAGACTCCAACCAAAGCGGCTGCCAGCTCCTAAGGAAAACGATCCATGATATCCCTTAGGATCCCAAAGGCTGCCCTACCAGCTGCTTCTTCAGCAGTCTGCCAGTTGACTCATAACACCAACTGTCCACTCAGAATCATCACCTCGGGAACAACAACGGCCTCCACAGTAACTAAGAGACCTTCTCCCAACTGCTCATTCGCCTAGAAGTAGCGGGGTTCCATTCCATCAGGATAGCCTACATAGCTGAGCACTCTCCACAAGAGTGTAGGCATCCCAAACTCTCCAAGAAATGTATGACGTTGACGGGTACATGGAGCAAGCTGACGGCTGGGAGCTCTGCCTCCGGTGGACTTGCGAGCGGTCTGCTTTGTGCGTGCCATCTGCACCATTAACATGTACCACTTGGTGAGACAATGCCAAAATGGATAAGAGTTACTTAACCAAGTAAGAATTTTATAAGGGGAGGAACAATGTAGTTATGTGAATGGTAATTATCATGATGCATGCTCGTTCCGTACGTCCTCACAAACTTAGGAAAAATTTGTTTCTAACGGTAGACACGGTGGCATACATTCGTTCTCTCATATATAGCGTAACTAGTCGAGCTACATGTTTCGTTGTCAGTGTACCTGCACAAAATTCCATTTCAGCCCTAAACCCATAATGAAATATGCAGAATGTAATTGTAAATACTTCCATATATGTATACCCATACATATACTTCCATATCAATCTACCCGACAATAATTTAAACCCACAATTAAATACGTACCATATACACATGCAAGCATGCATTCATAGCCATACCAAGGCTAACTCTCCCCGATCGCACG